>NW_023425562.1:55164355-55316855 GCF_014108245.1 Pipistrellus kuhlii | reverse complement strand
CAGGGCCCCAGGTGCGTGCTTCCCTCACATCATCTCACCGCACCCTCCAACCTCCCCACCAAACGGCTGTTTTCATCCCTGAGGAAGACAAGGAAACGGGAGCTCCCAGAGGTGATATCACTGCTGTAAGGAGGGAGGGGGCAGTGGGTTAGGAGCCAGCTGGTCTGGCTCAGAGCCTGGTGGGCCTTGGGCCACTGCTTTCTGCCACCTCCTCAGCCTGCACTACGTGTATGACACTGAACAAGTCACTCAGCTACTCTGGGACCCAGAGCCGACGTCTCTAAAACGGAGCTGATAATGGCACCCTCCTGCTGGGGTTATTGAACTGCTCCTTGTTACTGATAACTGCTATTGACTAAACAGGAGTTAAATGCGTTAATACAGGCAACGTGTTTAGGAAAGTTCCAGGCACTTGGACCCCAGGCTGCCATCTCTCTCCCTCGCCCCCTGCCCCCGCTCCCGGTGACGGGAGAATAGGGACACATTCTGAGCTCCACCCTGAGGCAGGCTGGGTTCGGGCCCTCCTCCGCTCTCCCACGCAATCCTGACCACAACCCTATGAACCAAGGATGAATCGATGCCTTTTTACAAGTGAAAAAAACAGGTGTCAAGGGACCACAGAGAGAGCCAGGAGGATCTGACCTGGGTCCAGGCAGCCCCAGAGCCCAGGCCAGTCTGTTACTTCAGGAGCCTCCATGCGATCCATTGAAAGTCCCTGGGGGGGTCCCATGCCCTCTTCAAGGATGAGAGGTCCTCTCCCCAACCTCAGCTAGAAACTGCACAAGGGAGAAAAGTTGGTGTCTGGTTCTGACCTTGCCCTGAAAGGGGGTGACCTTGGGCAGCCACTGGTCCCGGCCTGGCCTCCACCGCACAGGTACTGCGCTGTGGGTCAGGGGTGGGGCTCTCCAAACTTCCAGGGGTCCTGCTTCTCTGGTTGCCTTCCAGCAGGGGGGGGGGGGGAGCCGCTGAGCCACCCCCTCCCATTACTGGCTTTGCTGATGAATTGCTGTCATCTGATCCCTTCCCACCCGCCAGCCGGCCTCCGGGGGTCCTGAAGCCTAGGAGGCTAGGGGAGGAGAGGAATTATGTATATTCAATCCAGGCCAAAGCCCAGCCCTTCCCTGTCTAAGAAGAGGCTGCTGGTCGGGCAGGGAGGAGGAGGGGTGTCGCGGTGTGCAGTCAGCAGCCAGTTGCATCAGAAACCTTGCGCAAGGCGCCCCGAGGGGGCAGAGGGAGGAGTGTCAGGCCTCGTAGGGAACACAGCCCAGGCCGGGTCCTCAGGGAGCCGCGGGGAGGGCAGGGGGTGAAGGGGCAGGTTTGGGGCAGGTGCTGCTCGTCTGCCCCAGGCGGAACTTTAGGCAGAAAGGTGCTCCTGGGGGAATCCCGAGCCACGCCACGAGCTCAGTCCCGCCTGGAGACCGAGGACACCCGGCCTGGACACTGACTGAGCCTCATTCCCTGACTTTGAACTCTGACTTGAAACCGTGGACGTAGCCCAGTCACTGAGTCCTGACCACCGCGCCTCGCCATGGCGAAGTCCCGGCCCTCTGCCCAACTGGGCGCTGGCTTGGTCTCTGACCGGGCACACGCCTCGTCCCAGGCTGACCCCTGACACAAAGTCCAGTTCCAGTGCCTGAGTTGTAAGCCTGCAGACACTTAGCTCTGACTCAGTGATTTCCAACTGGTGTGCTGCATGTCGGGAATGTTTAAACCAGCAAAGCCTGACTGTTTGTCTAGTCACGGGCTCTGCCCTCTTTCCTCTCAGATTGTCAAATAAAAAATTACAATAGCTGTCCGGTGTGAATGAAACAAAACTATACTTTTCTTTTTCTTTTTTCTTTTTGGTCAGCATGGCAAAAAATATTTATATTTTTTGATGTGGAGCAGAATTTCAGTAATTATATGTGCCATGTGATGAAAAAGATTGAAAATCACAGCTCTAACTCATGAACCTGGACCCCAGTCCCCAGATAAACCCCAGCTCTAGCTTCAGGCCTGGCCAGGGACTCTGGAGAATCAGGAGGGCTGTGCCTGGGCACCGGCAGCCAGAGCTAGGCACCTGCCGACCTCCCTCTGGCCCTTCCCCCGCGCCCAGGCTGAGGGCAGCTCAGGGGCTGGGTGGAACTGGCGCCCGTGGAGCTGTCCTCTGGCCAGCCCCACACTGGCTCAGCAGGGAGCTGGGTGAGGAGTCAGGGCCGTGCTGAGTCAGGGCAGTGCTGAGTCAGGGCAGTGCTGAGTCAGGGCTCGCAGGGAGGCCAGACTCTCTGAGGTTCAAGCTGGAGGCGGGGCTTGTGGAGGGCCCGGATCTGCCAATGGATGCTGCGTGTGGCCGGTAAGACCATTAAGGTAAGACCATTAAGGTAAAATAGTCCCGCCCAGATTCTATCCACCCCCACCTACCCATTTATTACACATTTTCCATCACTCATCCATATGATTGTCCCTCAGAGTATCGTGTCCTTTTCCTTCATAGCTTATAGGATCATTAACAATTAGATATTTAGCCGAAAGTATTCTCCCCTGGACGGTCATTAATATGCTCTATATTTTAGGTTAGGAGGAAAAAGAGGGGATGTTTAGTCCATGCACACTGACGTTGGCTCACTTTCTGAATATGTTGAAAAAATTGGAGGGATGGTTTAAAATCACAGAAGTAGCCAAAACCGGCTTGGCTCAGTGGATAGAGCATCGGCCTGCAGACTGAAGGGTCCCAGGTTCGATTCCGGTCAACAGCATGTACCTTGGTTGCGGGTGCATCCCCGGTGGGGGGTGTGCAGGAGGCAGCTGGTCGATGATTCTCTCTCATCGATGTTTCTAACTCTGTATCCCTCTCTCTTCCTCTCTGTAAAAAAAAAAAATCAATAAAATATATATTTTTAAAAAGAATTAGTTATTTATTTAATGACATGTAATTTTTATATATTAATAACATGTAATTACATTATGTATATCCCACTAAATCACATGTGTCAAACACAAGGCCCGCGGGCCAAATCCGTCCCGCCAGGCCTTGCAATGTGGCCCGCACCGCGCTGTCATCACTGCACTCCGCTGCGTTTCCATCACAATGACAGTTTATGACTGGTTCAGTAAACCATTCGGCCCGCGATTTAGGCTGGATTTTAGATTTTGGCCCCTTCTCTGATTGAGTTCGACACCCCTACACTAAATTGTAAACTCCCTTAGGGTGGGCACCTGCTGGTTTGGCTCATCAGTGCATCTCCAGTGCCTAGTATAGGCTCGGGCATGGTAAGCGCTAAGTGTTAGCTAAATGGATTCAATCCCTCCACCTATTTACTCATCCCTCATCCACCATAACCCATTCCCCACCATCTATCCATTCCACTGTCTCCTACTATCTCTCCATTCTGGAGCGACTACATATTTTTTAGCACCAATCAAACCATTTATCGATATATCTCATTCATCCACTCAACAAATATTTATTCCTATTACTTGCCAGGCACTGTTCTAAAGGCTGGGGATACAACATTGAAAATAACAAACAAAAATGGGGCTCCCCCCACCTCAGTAAATAGAAAATATGCAAGAAAATGATAAACACTTAGATGATGGGGCATGTTAGTAAAGGGTGATAGAAGAGTGGGAAAAGCGGATCCGGAGGGGAGGTGGAAGGAGGCAGTGGCTAGTGAGTTCCAGGGGTTACCATGGGACTCTCTGGGGGGCCGAACGCCCAGGCAGGAGCAATGGCTTATCAGAGGCCAGGGGGAGCTAGACTGGTGTGCTGGCCAAGGAGGCCAGTGTGGCTGGAGTAGAGCAAGTCAGGGGAGGGGGTAGTAGCTGAGGTGTGTGTGTGGGGGGGGGGTGTTCAGGGAGGGTCCAGACCAGCTGGAGCTTTGGAGGTTTTTGAAAGGACTCTGGGAAGAAGGGAGCAGAGGTTGCAATACTTTTGAGAAAAATGCAGTGGCTTAGAGCAGGGCAGTGGCCGTACAGGTGTGACTGGATTCTGGGTACAGTGAAAAGGTGGAAGTGGCAGGATTGCTGATGCTTCAGACGTGGAGTGTGAGGAAATGGGAGGTGTCAGGGACGCCTCCGAGGTGTCTTGGCCTGGACAATGGCAAGTAGGTAGCTACCATCAGATGAGAGGAGCAGGTGCTTTGGGGGAGACCAGAGGTTCAGCTTTGGGAGTTTCGGGTTTGAAGTGTCTCTTAGGCATGCTAGAGGAGACGCTGGGTGGGCAGGTGGATGTGTGTGCTGGAGTTCAGGGGAGAGGTCTGGGCTGAAATATAGAACTGGAGAGCACAGGGACTGAGTCCAGGACCACTCTAGCAGGAAGGGTTGGGAGAAACAAAGTTGAGGTACAGCCTAAACCGGTTTGGCTCAGTGGATAGAGTGTCGGCCTGTGGACTGGAGGGTCCTGGGTTCGACTTCGGCATGTACCTTGGTTGCAGACACATCCCCAGTGGGGGGTAAGGGGGGTAAGTGTGTGCAGGAGGCAGCTGATCGATGCTTCTCTCACATCAATGTTTCTAACTCTCTATCTCCCTTCCTCTCTGTAAAAAATCAATAAAAAATATATTTAAAAAAACAAACAAAAAAAAAACAGCCGAAACCGGTTTGCTCAATGGATAGAGCGTCGGCTTGGGGACTGAAGGGTCCCGGGTTCGATTCCGGTCAAGGGCATGTACCTTGGTTCCGGGCCCAGTAGGGGGTGTGCAAGAGGCAGCTGATCGGTGATTTTCTCTCATCGATGTTTCTAACTCTCTATCTCTCTCCCTTCCTCTCTGTACAAAATCAATAAAATATACTTTAAAA
The DNA here is from genome assembly GCF_014108245.1 of Pipistrellus kuhlii. Classification (NCBI taxonomy): domain Eukaryota; kingdom Metazoa; phylum Chordata; class Mammalia; order Chiroptera; family Vespertilionidae; genus Pipistrellus; species Pipistrellus kuhlii. The sequence goes on along the minus strand of NW_023425562.1, from coordinate 55,312,079 downwards.
AAATAAAAACAAAAACAAAGTTGAGGTAGACCAGCCAGGAGAGTATGAAGGCCTGGATGCCAAGTGCACAGGGAAGGTATTAGAATAGTCAAAGCTGTTCATCCATTTGGAAGATGAAGACTGAAAGCTGAGCATTGGATTTAGAAACGGGGTGACCTTGACAAGAGCAGTTTCAATGAGGGTGGGGTGGGCAGGTGGAAGTGTGATTGGAATGAATTTAAGAGAGAAGAATGAAAGGCAGTGAGTACAGACCATTTTGCAGAGACCTTTGCTGCAAAGGGGAGCAAAATAAATGGGTGTGAGCTGTGGGCAGGGCTGTGGGATCAAATGAAGGCTGTAGTCTTAAGATCCATCCATCAACCAATCATTCTCAAATCCATTCATCCACCATCTGTCTGTCCATCCCCCATTCACCCTGCAGCTACCTGACTGTCCATTCCTCCTCTGTCAGCTAGGAAGCCTGCCCTGAACTCCTGCAGAGTACCACCTCGTGCTAACCAGAGAAAGGCAGACAGGTTTTTTTCTCTTCCAGGACATTCTGCCCAAGGGGACAGGGTGTGTGTAAAAATACAGTACTTTCCAGAGGACACAGTTTAAAATATCTTTACTTATTTATATTTTGGCTCAAAACTCCAAAGGTATAGCACTAGAAAGGTCTGTTCCCATTCCTGTCTCTAGCCCCCTCCTTCCTCCTTCCGGGGGTAACCAATTATCTTGTGTTATCTTCAGGACATTAAGTTGTGACTATTTTCCCCCCCCCCTTTTTTATTTTTTTTTATTTTAAATAAATCTTTATGGTTCATATAAGTTGTGACTATTTACCTCCCCCTTGTACACAGCGGAGAGCACACCCAGTCCTTCAGTTTGTCTTAGGAATTGCTCCAAATCAGCTCAGAAACACCTTCCTAACTTTTTCTAGCTTCGTAGTGTTCCATTGTAGGGATGTACTGGTTTATTGAAACCATTCCATGTCAATGAACATTTCATTATTTCCAGTCTTTTGCTATAACAAGCAATGGAACAATGCTGCAGTGTTCAGACACGGAGAGTAGAGAGAAACTGAGCTGATTTCCTGGAAGCAGGATTACTAAATCAACAGTTGGTGCGTTTTCCCTTTCGAAGGACTCTCCCGTCCAGGTGAAGCCACACCTCCTCCTGCCGTAGGGCGTGAGAGCCACACCCGGCAGAAGCCTGTGTGACGAAGGTGCCTGAGCTTTACCGATCCGATTTGGGAAAACAAAGGTGTCTTCATGCAGCGTTTATTCATCTCTCTTGTTCTGACACGAATCTTCTCACGTTTTACAGCTGCAAAGGCAGAGCAGGAAGAGGAAGTTTCGAGGTCAGCGCCCCCAGGCCACCGTGGCGGGCAGTGAGCTCCCGCCCCGTCTTGGGAGGTGACTCAGCAGAGCTTAAAGGAGGCCCGTGGTTGCCTGGCAGGGGCTGTGTGGCTCCCTCTGCCGCCTCTGTCCTTGGCCTGCCCTCTCCTTCCCGGTGTGCCTCTGAGCTGTCATCTCCTTCCCTGCCCACAGCGCCACGGGCCACTCCAGATCCCACCCCCATGCGCAAGACGCCATCTCCCCCTTCCTGACATTTAAAGTTCCCAGGGCCCAGAGCTTCTGGGAGGCTGAGCCAAGGTGACATCCACCCCTCCTACGTGGCCTCTTAAGACACCAGGGGAAATGTTGGAACGTAGGTTGTCTCTGCTAGCCTGGCACTCAGTGATGGTCAAGCCCACGCCCCCTCATCATGGGTCAGCGTGCAGAGTGTGTGTGTGCTGACGGGTGTATACGGGTGTGTGTTGCTCAGGCGTGTGTCCTGTGGCAGCCTCCAGTAAAGGAAAGGGGGGGTGGGGAAAGCCTGGTCTGGCAGTGCAAGCTGGACTTGAACCCTGGCTTAGCCTCTCATCAGCGCTGTGACATTGGGCCAGTCACTCACCCTCAATGAGCATCAGTTCTCTCGTCTATAAAGCTGGCACGTTAGCCCTGGCCATCATTGCCAAGTGGTTAGAGCGTCCGCCCACACACTAAAGGGTCTCATGTTTGATTCCCGGTCAAGGGCACTTATGAAGTACCCGGGCTACAGGCTCATCCTCAGCCCAGTGGGCTCTCTGGGACCTTGCGTTCGGGAGGCAACCAATCAATGTGTCTCTCTCACATTGATGTTTCTCTCTCTCTCTCTCTCTCTCTCTCTCTCTCTCTCTCTCTCTCTCTCCCCCTCCCTCCTTCTGTCCTGCACTCTCTAAGAAGCAATGGAAAATATCCTATCCTCAGGTGAGGATTAAAAAAAGGTGGAATGATAGTCCAGGAGCTGACTCCTGCCAGCCTTGCTGAGTCATCGCCTTCCACAGTCCCGCATCCCTCCTTCCAGCCACGCTCCCTTTTCTCCGGAGCTTGAACAAAACAACTTCTTCCGGCCCCTGCGCCGCCACCGTGGCCCTTGCTGTTCCATTTGCCTGGAATTTTCCCTACAACCCAGGCTCCGCCGCCTCTTCTTTCAGGTCTCAGGTCAAATGCACCTCCTCCGAGAGACACCCTGGCCCCTGCAGCCTGCCTCCCACCCATCACTGTCTTGTTTTATCTACAGCACTTTTCGATGTTTGAAATTATCTCATATATGTACGAAATGGCTGTTGTCTGTCCCTCTTGCCCTTGCTAGGATGTCAGAACCCTGAGGGCAGTCTTGCTGTATCCCTGTGTCTAGCACAGAGCCTGGCACCTACTAAGTGTTCAATTAATTGGTGAATGAATGAGTGAATGAATGAATGAATGAATGAAAGGTGCTCAGCACAATGCTTGACATGTAATAAAGCTCAAAATTGCTGCTGATCACCGAAACTGGTTTGGCTCAGTGGATAGAGCCTCTGTCTGTGGACTGAAAGGTCCCGGGTTCGATTCCGGTCAAGGGCATGTACCTTGGTTGCGGGCACATTCCTGGTGGGGGGTGTGCAGGAGGCAGCTGGTCGATGTATCTCTCTCATCGATGTTTCTAGCTCTCTATCCCTCTCCCTTCCTCTCTGTGAAAAATCAATAAAATATATTTTTTTTGAAATTGTTGCTGATTATTATTACCTAAGAGCTAGCGGCTACCATTGTTTAAGAGGAACCGCTTTGCTCAGCAATTCTTACCGCAAGCACTTAGCTGAGTGCTGTGTGGAGAAGTGTCGTGGGAGAAACGGGGTCATGAAGTCCAGTGGGTTGTTGAGGAACAGACCACGTAGCTGGGAAGATGAGGCCCCTGGGAAAACAATGATGATGCCTTGAGATCGTGATGCGTTGAGTTACTCTCACAACAGGACTGGAGTGGCTGTTATCGTGCATTTCATTCTGAAGATCAGAGCTTGGGGCTCAGAGAGGCTGAGAGGCCTGAGGTCACCCAGCTGCTCCGTGTGTCTGCAGCGCACTTAGAGGGCCCGTGCCCAGAGCGAGGACGCGGTGGCCCCGGTGTCACTCGCACATTCGTCTGGACCTCCCTATGGCACTTTGGCTGCTTGGCGTGCGCAGCACGTGCCCGGGCCCCACACACCTGGGCACCGGGGAGGTGGCCACGGGCTGCACGCTTTCCTCCCAGGTCTGGGCTCCGGGGGAGAAGTCCATGCAGAGGGGCACCGGGCTGTGTCTGCTGGGAGGTCGTTACCACTGGGGGCAAAGCCTCTGGGCCTCTGCTGAGGTCCAAGTTCTGGGCCAAGGAGGCCTTTGTCCTGTGGTGGGAAGAGCAGCTTTGGCCCAGGGCAGGACGGGGCAGGTAGTGTGCTCACCGTGGGTGTGGGGTAGAGACACATGGGCAGCCATCAGGCTGTTTGGGCACCTATGTGCGCTCGCGCACACACACACCTCTTGCACCCTCTTGTTCCCCCGGACATGCTGGTGATTGCTCACACTGGCTGAGTCACGTTGCACCCGGTCTGGCTGGCATCACTTGCACTCTCAGTTTTGCAAAGGCAGGGCCACGTCCACCCTGCTCGCCGAGCTTCCGCGGAGCCCAGACGGGTGGCTGAGACCAGGCACTCAGGATTTATAGAGAAGATAACTCCAGGCCCCTCTATCTATCATTATCACCCTTCCTCCATTCATTCTCTCGCTCACCGAGGGCCTCCAGCATCAGCACCAGGCGATGTCCATCCTGCTGCCTCCCTCTCCGCTCTCCCCAGCAGGCCTGTGCTGAGCGCCCCATTAGATGCCAAGCCTTGGCAGCTCTTGCCATGCCAAACCCGGTTCCTGGATCCTGCCAAGTGCACACCCCCGTGGACATCCTGTTTCCCTCCCTCCTCCTTCCTGCTCTGACCACATGCAATCCTGTGAGTTCTTCCATCACTGGGCTCCCGGTGGCCTGGCGCCCAGGGCTTGGCTTTGAGTCATGTGCTCCAGGATTTGGCGGGGCCGGGACAGGAAGTTCACAGCCCTCGTTGACACCGACCCAGGCTGACTTGGAGGGAGGCCAGAGTCACTGGTTTCATCACCACACACCCGCGGAGCACACTGAGGGTGTGGCCTGGAAGAGGATGTGATGTGTCCAAGGTTACAGGGAATGTCGACGGCAATGTGGGAATCCACCCGAGGCCACATCTGTTCATTCATGAACACAACTGCACAGCCTCGGAGACAGGCTGCACTCCAAACACCGCAGGGCCAGGGTTTGAAGCCCACCTATCTACCCGCTGTGCGACCTTTGGCAAGCCCCTTCACTTCTCTGAGCCTCATCGTTGCTTATTTGTACGTAGTATTAATAGATACTCAGTAGACGTAGCTGCTGAAAAAAATCAATAGCAGAGTAAGTACAAGTACACAGTTATCGGTATGTCTACAGACATAATCATCATAATGCACACGCCTGTTGGTGCACACCTATGCATGTGACATGCTTATCCAAGGGCTTGTAGAAGGCCCACCAATTTGCATATGGATGCATGTGTCTGTGAGATCACTTGGGCTGATGATTTTTAAAAATATATATTTTATTGATTTTTTACAGAGAGGAAGGGAGAGAGATAGAGAGCTAGAAACGTCGATGAGAGAGAAACATCGATCAGCTGCCTCTTGCACACCCCCTACCGGGGATGTGCCCGCAACCAACGTACATGTCCTTGACCGGAATCGAACCTGAGACCTTTCAGTCCGCAGACCGACACTCTACCGAGCCAAACCGGTTTCGGCTGGGCTGATTATTTTTTTTCCGACAATGCACTCTAGTGGGGTGGTTTTCCAGAGGCTTTTCTGTGCTCTTGTCGTGGGCAGGATTTGGTGTTGATCTGGGTAGACACGCATATGCTTGCCTGTGTCCGTGTGACACTGTGTGAGGGGTAATGAGTACGACCCCATCCCTTATCGTTGGTAGAATCTGTGGGGATGGTGTCACCTCTCTGTGGATGGATGCCAGGGGGTTGGGGCTTTCTGAACCTGGATTGTTTGGACTCAAATCTCACCTGTGTAACCTTTGACAAGATGCTTAAACATCCTGTGCCCACTCTCCCACTCTGTGCCTTGGAGATAACGATAACCACCTGGTGGTCTGATGACTAACAGAATTAGTTGTGTGAAGTACTGACTACCTAGCCCAGCACAGACAAGTGCTATACCTCTGCGTCTGTCCTCTGTGATCTATAAGTTGCTTTCTATTACCGCTCTCTCTATTAGATCTCTGCTGCCTCTCTACTGGACTGTCCTTTCCACCAGACTGGGAGTCCCTGCAGGCCAGGGCCATGTCTAAGTCATCCCCAGTTACAACCTGTGCATTGCCTGCTAGTTCTGACCCTCAGGCTCCTTCATAACAAAGCTGGCATTTATGGTGCTCTTCTGTGTGCCAGGCACTGTGCTAAGCTCTTAGATCTTCAACAATCTCAAGACACTGGCATCTTTTTGGCCCTATTTTAGAGAAAAAGAAACTGAGGCTCAGAGAGGTTAAAAAATTGCTCAGGTTCACACAGTGGCTCGACCCTGGCAGACTGCTTCACTCTCAGCTTGATCTCTGATCTCGGCCTAAGATTTGAGATGAAGAGATTAGGGCATGAAGGTTGCATCTTCCTCTTAGACTCCTCTCTCTCTCTCTCTCTCTCTCTCTCTCTCTCTCTCTCTCTCTCTCTCTCTCTCTCTCTCTCTCTCTTCACATCTCACTTACACCTGCCCCCTGTGAATATCCCCGTGCTTCTCTTTCTCACCGTGGGGCATCTCAGCTCCCTGCCCAGGCACAGCATCCCCAGAGGCCAGGCAATGCTCCAGATCATTCCTTCTTTGGTCCAGTTGGGGGTGAGGTGGAGGAGCTCTTCTGAGGCTGGTCAGCAGGGAGGAGGGAGGAAATGCAAGACTTAGCAGGAGCGAGGGGCAGCCTCCGGGGAGTGTGGGGTTGGGTGCTCAGGTTCTGGCATAAAAATGGAGCAGAAGGTGCCTCCCTCACCCCTCAGAAAAGGGAGGGAATGCAGGATGGAGGGAAAAGAGCTTCCCTCTGAGGTCCAGGAAGCTGTCAACCTGCTGAGCTGCCATCGTTTTGAAGGACCAGAATGTGCCCAGAGGCAGCTATGAGTTCTGTGTCAATTTAGGCCCCCCATGTGCCCCTGGGTCTTCAGGGGCCACCAAGGCCCAAGATCTTGTGTATTCTGCCCTTGGTGGGTGGAGCACCTTAATGATGTCCATTAGGTCAAGTTGGGTGACGGTGTTGTTCAAATCTTCCCTAACCTTACTGACTTCCTGTCTACTTGTTTCATCGTTTATTAGGGAAGTATTGAAATCTGTTCCACGGCCTGGAAACTCGAGCAAGTTGACTGAGACAACTGTAGAATTGAGGAAAATGTCTTCTCATTCATTCAGTTCCTGGCCCAGTCTTTGATTCTCTCAAGTGGGAGAATAAACCTGGTTCCTATTACTCCGTCTTGGCCAGAACAACTGTATTATTTTTAACTTTTTGGGGAGGAATAAATTTAGGTTTATAGAAGAGTGACTAAGACAGTACTGACAGTTTCTAGATGCCCTTCAGCCACGTCTCCTTGCCTTTCCTTATCTTTCATGCAACAATGACTACTGTGGCATGCAATTTTTAAAAATTTCTCTCAATCCTTCTGTGTCTATTATTTGAAATTCTTCTATAAGAAAGATAAATCCCTCCTCCCCATCTATTAAATGCATTCAATCAAATACATTCTTTTTTAATTTAAAGAAATATATTTTAGAATGAAATATACTCCCATAGTTCAAAATTTTAAATGGGCTCAAGTCTCCCTCCCCCACTCTTGTCCCCTCTCCAGAGACAACCAAAGGCAATAGAGATTTCACACGTGTACAAGCAAGGTCCACGAATCTTCTTTGTACACAAATGGTTTAGAAGCTTTCTAAAAGAGGCTGCACCTCGCACCCTCTCACCTAGCACTGTCACTTCCAGAGCATGTAGCTCAGTCCGCAGGGAGCTTTCTCATCCTTGTACAGAGTGGTCCAGAGCGTGACTGCACCAGGATGCATTACTTAGCCCTCTATCAGCGAACATCTAGGTTGTTTCCAAATGTTTTCTGCTAGAAACAAAGCTACCGTGTCCAACATGTGGAATGGAACCTATATTTAGGCCCACATGAGAGAGAGGGGTCAAAGGGCATGTGTGTTTCCCATTTTGATGGTGCCACCCTGCCTCAGGCTACACCAGCTTGCAGCCTGCTTCCTAAGAAGGGGATGCTGTACAAAGCTCCTCTGTGGCTTAAAACATACGATGTGGCCGAAACCGGTTTGGCTCAGTGGTAGAGCGTCGGTCTGCGGACTGAAAGGTCCCAGGTTCGATTCTGGTCAAGGGCATGTACACTGGTTGCGGGCGCATCCCCGGTAGGGGGTGTGCAGGAGGCAGCTGGTCAATGTTTCTCTCTCATCGACGTTTCTAGCTTTCTAACTCTCTCCCTTCCTCTCTGTAAAAAAAACAATAAAATATATATTTAAAAAAAAAACATACGATGTGCACAGATAATAATTTAATAAATAAAAAAAATTAAAAAAAAACATACGATGTGGCTTAAAACAACAAAAATTATTCTCTCACAGTTCTGGAAGCTAGACGTCTGGAAAATGTTGGCTTTTACCCTGAGTGAGGTGGAAGCCATGGGTGGGTCCTGGGCCAAAGAGGGACAGGACCCAAGCTATGTGGTAACGGGATTTACCTGGCTGCTCTGAGAAGATTAGACTTGGGGGATGGAGAAGTGGGACCTGGGGAGACAAGGGAGAAGCTGTACAATAACCCAGAGGAGAAGCGATGGTGGCTCAGGCCAGGGAGCTCGCTGTGAGGTTGCATACAGGATGTATTTCCAAGGCTGAGCTGACAGGACTTGCTGATGGATTTTATGCAGGCGTGAGGAAAGGGAGGAGTCAAAGATGACTCCAGGGTTTTGGCTGGAGCTCCTGGGAGGCTGGAGCTGCCCTTCTCTACGGTGTGGACAGCACACGGGGTTTATTAAGCACTGAGAGCAGGGCCTGGGCCCTGGAGAGAACAGCTAACCCACAATGGCTGGAAGAAATTCCATCCCTACACTGTCCTTGGCCTCCTTCCCTCTCAGGGATGGGGTAGCAGGTTTTAAGATGGCTGAGAAATTTGCTTCCCACCTAGCAAGCATTTAAAATCTCCCAGGAAACCTAAGAAAGTGGCTTCACTTCTCTGACCATGAGTTACCTCATCTGTAACATGGAGATAATAATCTCCTTTCTCGTGAGAAGCAAATGAGAAATAAAGGACTTAAGTGCCCAGCACACAAGACAGTCTCTTTCCTCCCTCCCCACACCCCCAATGGTCAGGAAGAGAAGCAAAATCAGTATTACCCCCAGCTGTTTGTTGAATAGAAAGGTGGGATGGAAGAGGTGCAGAATGGGGAGACCATCTGGGCACAAGAGCAGGAGGGCCTGCCTGGTGGGGAGGAATGGGGATCCCACCCCTACACACACACACTCAAGGTGGCCTCAAGGCTGGTGGTGACAGGGAGCCCAGAGGGTAGTGATGGGGCCCACCGAGGTCTCTTTCCAGGTGTATTGGAGCTCCCCCTGGTGGCAGAGAACGGAGATGCTGCATCACAAGTGGGTGATGGTTTGAGGGGGGGGACTTTTTGTTTAATGTCTATCTCTCTTTTCTTCTTTTTTTTAAAAGTATATATATTTAAAGATGACTCACATTTTATTTTTTTAATATATTTTATTGATTTTTTACAGAGAGCCAGAAACATCAATGAGAGAAACATCGACCAGCCGCCTCCTGCACCCCCCCCCCCCACCGGGGTCATGTCCACAACCAAGGTACATGCCCTTGATCGGAATCGAACCTGGGACCCTTCAGTCCACAGGCCGATGCTCTATCCACTGAGCCAAACCGGTTTTGGCTTAAAGTATATTTTTATTGATTTCAGAGAGGACGGGAGAGAGAGTGAGAAACATCAATGATGAGAGAGAATTATTGATCAGCTGCCTCCTGTACGCTCCCTACTGGGGATGAAGCCTACAGCCTCTACAACCTGGGCACGTGCCCTTGGCTGGAATCAAACCGGGACCCTTCAGTCCGCAGGCCAATGCTCTATCCACTGAGCCAAACCAGCAAAGCTGTGTGTGGGACTTGAGGGACAAAGACATCCTAGTCCTCCTGCCCCCTGGCCCTTAGGGGCCATTTAAATGTGTGCTCGGAGTATTTTCTTAGCCACCTGGGACGTCAGGCTTCCAGCTTATCTCTCTGGGCCGAACCTGCCCCCAACCCCTGGGGGTCCCAGGAAGGCCAGGAGGACCAGGGCCCTGCCACAGCCAGAGAACAAGAGCTGGCCCGGGAGGAGGCAGCCCCCTCCTCTGTGCACTGGAGCTAGTGATGGCCCAGGGTGGGGTGGACAGGGAGGAAGGCTCTGATGCCAAAATGCATGAAGAAAACAGGAAGTAACTGTTTTTGCGCCATCCTGGACAGGAAGTCCAACGAGCATCTTTTTTTTTTAAGTTTTTTTTTTAAATATATTTTATTCATTTTCCATAGAGAGGAAGGAAGAGGGATAGAGAGCTAGACATGTCGATGAGAGAGAAACATCAACCAGCTGCCTCCTGCACACCTCCTGCTGGGGATGTGCCTACAACCAACGTACATGCCCTGAACCAGAATCGAACCTGGGACCTTTCAGTCCGCAGACCGACGCTCTATCCACTGAGCCAAACCGGTTTCAGCTCCAACGAGCATCTTTGACTCATCCTGAGGCACCGGTGCAGCTGAGAGAGGCGGGGTCAGTGGGTGAGAATGACACCCACTTTTGCCTAGAGAGGGTAATGCTTACATACCGGGAGAATAGGGAAATCGTGGAACTCGAGAATCTGGCCCAAACTCCCTTTCCTTCAGAGGCAGGAACGGGTGGTCTGAACAGGCAAGGGGCGTGGCCACAGAGAGAAGAGGGTGGGACAGGTGGAGGGAGATGCTTTGGAGGGAAGGAGTGGTGGTGGGAGTTCTGAGTAGAAGGCTGGCATCTTGGGCGAGTTGGGCCCTGCCCCCTGGGAATGGGCATGAGAACGGGAGCTCCCGACTTGCTGAGCCGGAGCCGAGCCTTTTGGAGGCTTAGACAGAGGGTCCGTCCCTGCTCACAGGGAGATGTTCAGGAGACGGTGGGGTGTGGTGAAGAGGAGGAGGGGTCCGGTCTCTGGGTCTGGCGCCTCCTCCAGCCCCGTGGGCAGCTCAAGAGCTCCACTTGGGCTGGGTGGCCTGTACGGAGGGCTGCCTGAAGGCCCTGGTGGGCGGCGAGAACCAAGGGTGGCCGTCGGCATCACAGAAGATGGGGGAGAGCTGCTGCTGCTCTGACTCGTCCACGGACACCTCCGCATGGCTGTCTGCCTCGGTCTCCAAAGGCTCCGCCTCGGTGTGCTGGCTCAGCCAGCCGGTCATGGCCGAGAACAGGCAGATGGCCAGCAGGAGCGCGGCTGCCGTGCAGAGTACCGTGCCCGCCAGGCGGCAGGTGCCCAGAGCCCGGTTGTAGTCCGCCGCCCACTGGTCCAGCACCTGGAGCTCGCCCTCTCCGAAGCCCTCCAGCTTGGGGGCCACGGTATAGCCAGTGGCCAGGGCCGCCACGCCCATGATCAGAAGCAGGATCCCCAGGAACAGGCAGAACTGGAGAGAGGCAGACAGATCGGGAGGCAGTCAGCGTCCGTCCTTCCGCCGGGGCCCTAGGCTAAGGGATCCCTAGTGTGCGATGGATCCCAACTGGATGTAAAGGTAACCCCTTAACCCAACCTTAAGAGATGGGAGTCACAGAGCACACCCGCTAGGACCTAACACTGTCACGTTCTGTTTGGAACCTTGAGACCTCTGGATTCGCTTCCTTCCCAGCTCCCACCTGGCAGTGGGTTTCCCTTGCCAACCTGAGTCCCCCTCCATCATTCCTTGGGTCTTATCCCCATCTACCCTCTATCTCTATCTCTCTGGCTGGTTAGCTCCTACACATCCCTCAGATATCATCTCAAACCTCACCTCCGCCGGGAAGCCTTCCAGGACACCTCTGAACTGGGTCAAGTCACCTAACTCTACCCTCTGCAAACGCTCTGCCCATTCACTCTCCAGTGATCTCACCTCGGGGCACACCTGGATATGTGCTTCGGTTACCATGTAAGTGGTGCCGGCCTGCCCCATCCCCCTGAGAGCTATGAGAGCCACAAGAGCAGACTGTGTCCGTTTTGGCTCCCGAGGTGTCTTCCATGCCAAGCACAGCGCTGGTATAGAGTGGTAGCCGAGTGAATATTGGCAGAATAACTAAATGAACCACAGTTAGGAGCTCCTGGAGGACAGGAACCACGTCTTCTTCAGTTCTGTGTCCCCAAGAGCCTAGCACACTGCCCGGCAACTAGAAGATGCTTTAAAAAATGTAAAAAGGGACTGACTTTCCTGGAAATCTTCCTTGGTCACCACAGGTGCTGAGAGCACGTCTTCTGCACCCCTGCCCTGAGGCTGTGATTCCCTGGGTGCAGACTGGCCCCTCTCCTCCCCGCTAGAGTAAAGCCTTTTAAAAGCAGAGGGGAGGGACTCTCTGCCTCGGCCTTCCTATAGTGCTGATCAAAGAGCTATGCCCACACTCAGGACTCTGCTCACTGCCACCTCCATACCATTACCCACACAGGGCGCCCTGACTGACCACCTACCTGGCTGATATGGATATCAACTGTTTCTCTCACATCTTCCACTGCCCTGGAAACAGTATTCCCACTACATCGCTGGGAAGCACAGTAATATTTCAGAGGGATGGACCCCATCCCTGCCAGTCAGTATGAACGATCCCCCTGGCTGCAGTAATTAGTTCAGACCTGGGCGAGTGACCCGGTCTGAGCCAATGCAATACTCGCCAGGACTTCTAGAAATAAAAAGCATTATTTCTGCCCTGACCGGTTCGGCTCGGTGGATAGAGCGTCAGCCTGCAGACTCAAGGGTCCCAGGTTCGATTCCAGTCAAGGGCACGTGCCTTGGTTGCGGGCACATCCCCAGTGGGGAGTGTGCGGGAGGCAGCTGATCAATGATTCTCTCTCATCGATGTTTCTAACTCTCTATCCTTCTCCCTTCCTCTCTGTAAAAAAAACAACCACCACAGTGAAATATATATTTTTTTAAAAAGCATTGTTTCTTTTCTGGAGGAAATACCAGTGGAAATTCTGATTTCCCTTGGGTGGTGTGGAGCAGAAGATTGAAGGGCAGCACAGTAGCAGCCGTTGGGGAGCATGTGGGCAGAACCTGAAGCTGGGGTGGGGGGTGCCATGGAAGCCTGAAGACTAAGAGAAATCTTGAGTCCCTCGGTGTGATGGTTTGGACTGCTGGATCGAACTTTGCCTGAAGGCGCACAACCTCTGATTTCTTCTAGAACATAAGCAGCATTTTCCCCTTATAGATCAAACCCATCTGAGCTGGGCTTTCTATGGCTTGACCATGCAAGACCTTTAGCTGCTCCGCCACCCCTTTTCTTCCTATCCGCTGAGTTCCTCTTTCCCCGGAAGCCACAGGAAATCACCAGAGTTGCTCCTCCTCCGGCCTTACCTTCCAGCACACTGAGGGCCAGAGTCGACGGGGACACAGAATAGAAGGCCCCCCGGGGTCGTCTCTGAGGGCGGCCCCTGCACAGTCCTCGGAGAAGAGGTGCAAGTAGGAGCGGACCCCATACCACCTGCCGCCTTCCACGCTGGGGCCTGGGCCGCAGCCACAGGGACGGCCACGGCTCGGCATCCTGGCGTCCTGTAGGATAGGCAGGGCTCAGGGACAGAGGGAGGGACCGGCGAGAGCTGCTGCGGTGACCCTCCCAGGCTCCTGCATCTTTGTGTCCCACCCACTCCTCCCCTTGAGGACCACCCACACTCACAGATACCCCACCCTGGCCTTCTGGAACCCTGGCCTGGGTTTCCCTGGTGACCCGTGCATGAGCCAGTGCACTGGCGGGGTTAGCCCGGAGCCTGGCAATCGGAGGTGCCGATAAAGGTGTGCGTTCAGCCGGGACCGGTCTGGCTCAGTGGATAGAGCGTCGGCCTGCGGACTGAGGGGTCCCGGGTTCGATTCCGGTCAAGGGCATGTACCTTGGTTGTGGACATGTCCCCGGTGGGGGGAGGGGGGGTGCAGGAGGCGGCTGGTCGATATTTCTTTCTCATCGATGTTTCTAACTCTCTGTCCCTCTCAGTTCCCCTCTGTGTAAAATCAATACATTGAAAAATAAAATAAAATAAAAAATAAGGTGTGCGTTTGCTCTGGGGCTGTGGGTTCTGGAGCCTCACTGTCTGGGCTGGAATCCCTGACCCAGCACTTCCTGGCTGTGTGACCGCAGACAAGCTGCTTGCACTTTTCTAAGCCTACGTTTCCTCGCCTGTAAGACAGGGCTAATGGCTACACCTGCTGTGTGCAATTCTTGTGTCTTCTGGTAGCTGTTGTGCTTATTATCACTGTAATTTTTTAAATTATTATTTTTTTGCCCAGAACTTTTTGCGCTCCATATCTGGAGTGAGAGGTCCTCATCCCCATCTTCTCTCAAAATCGCCCCCCTTGTAGGGTTCTCTTGGGGGTAACTGTCCTGGCTGCAGTCAGAGCTCCACAAACTCTCAGGCCCTAAAAGACCCCTCCCCAGGGCTGCCCCTCAGAAGGCAACAACCTCCAAGTCCCGAGGAATCTTGACTCTACAGGCGGTGAAAGTCTGGGGCCTTTGGGATCAGGGGCTGTTACGTTCAGCAGCTGTTAGAGTTCTGGAGTCCTGTGTAAGCCCCCTCTTCTCACAAGTGGGGACACTGAGGTCTCAGAGTGAGAGGTACTCATTCGCACAGGCAGAGCTAGCACCAAAGTCGGAGGTGGGGGCAGAGCTGCGGAGGCCGGCGTCCCTGCCCTCCCACCTCCAAGGCTGGCCCTCAGCCCCTCGGAGCAGCTTCAGGCAGAACAAAGCAATGAGCTTACCCTGACGGGGAAGACAAATTTCCAGCCTCTCTCGTTCCCAGTCTGGTGTGGCCCTCAAATCCCTGCACATTCCCACACACCACGGAGACACACCAACACAGACACACCCACACCACAGAGACACACCAACACACACACACACACCACGGAGACACACCAACACACACACACACCACAGAGACACACCAACACAGACACACACACACCACGGAGACACACCAACACACACACACACCACGGAGACACACCAACACAGACACACATACACCACGGAGACACACCAACACAGATACGCCCACACCACAGAGACACACCAACACAGACACACACACACCACAGACACACACCAACACACACACACACACACACACACCACAGACACACACCAACACACACACACACACACACCACAGAGACACACCAACACACACACACACACCACAGAGACACACCAACACACACACACACCACGGAGACACACCAACACAGACACACCCACACCACAGAGACACACCAACACAGACACACCCACACCACAGAGACACACACCAACACACACACACCCACCACGGAGACACACCAACACACACACACACACCACGGAGACACACCAACACACACACACACACCACAGAGACACACCAACACACACACACACACCACGGAGACACACCAACACACACACCACAGAGACACACCAACACAGACACACACACACCACGGAGACACACCAACACAGACACACCCACACCACAGAGACACACCAACACACACACACACACCACGGAGACACACCAACACACACACACACACCACAGAGACACACCAACACACACACACACACCACGGAGACACACCAACACACACACACACCACGGAGACACACCAACACAGACACACCCACACCACAGAGACACACCAACACACACACACCCACACCACAGACACACACCAACACACACACACACACACACACACCACAGACACACACCAACACACACACAAACTCCACAGAGACACCCAGACAGGCACACACAGCATGCCACACAGAGACACATGCAGATCAACACACACACAGCACAAAGAAACACACAAAAGCATACAAACACACACAAACGGACAGAGACACACGTATAGACAGCCACAGTGTGTGTTGGGGTGTTTCTTGGAGTCCTCACGGATCCATACCAGTCCCAGGGGTGCTGTGGGTAAACCCTGTCTATGAAATGCAGCTCTTCACAGCCCTTACCCACAATTCAGGCGAAAAAGAGGAGGGTGGGCAGAAATAGACAGAGAATGGAGAAAGGCAGAGACTAAAAGCTGAGAAAGAGGGCGAGAGATCTGGAGGCGTGGCCACTGCAGGACCGCTGCTGGCCGAGGAGCCCGGTAGCTGGGGAGGGAGAATGAATGGGATCCGCGGGACAGGACGAGTTAGTGCAGCAGCGACCATGAACTGAGGACCCGCAGGGAGAGGGCAGGAGGAGGGTTCAGGGATGCTGGGCCCGGGTTAGCTCCTCCCCTGAGGCTAACGGTCCTCCTCCCCACAATACACTTGATCACCGGATCCTGCTGGCCCAGGAGGAGGAAGGTGACCTTGACGCCGCCTCCCGCCAGCTTCCCCTCCCCTCCTGTGCTTGGGTAGCTGGGAGGCGGTCTGGCGGCCTGGGGGCCGGGAGGGGGGAGGGAAAGGATGCGGAGGACACCGCGTGTACCCGGGACCAGGGTTGCCATAGAAACCTCTGGGGAGGGGGCAGGAGCTTAGGTAAGGGATCAGGAAGAAGAGGGGGCTCCAGGGTGCGAGGGGGGGAGACTGCGGCGGAGTAGGCGTTTGGGGGGAAGGCGAGTGCGCGAGGGCCGGGAGAGATGGATGGATGGATGGATGGATGGATGGATGGGATGGATGGATGGATGGATGGGTGAGTGGATGGATGGATGGATGGATGGATGGATGGATGGATGGATGGATGGATGGATAGATGGATGAGTGGATGGATGGATGGATGGATGGATGGATGGATGGATAGATGGATGGGTGGGTGGATGGATGGAGTCTCTCTTCTTTGCGCCCAGGCCCGCCCACTCCGGCATCCGCGAAGCCGAGAGGGGGCGCCCCCCTGGAGCGAGTCAGAGAAATGAGGCCGGCTCCGGGCCCACAGCGCCAGGGTTTCTGGCCGCCCACCCAGCCCCGGGCGGAGACTCACGCCTCCTCTCCCCGGAGGTAGACAGTCCGGCGGGAGGGCGACGGGATTTCAGGGGCGGGTGTGCGGGCCGAGTCCTGGAAGCCTCCGTCCAGAGGATCTCGGGCGCGGGAGCTGGAGCGGTCACTGCCCGGTTGCTTTCCCGAGTCCCCCCACCCCCCACCAAAGGCCGAGGCACCCGGGGCTGGGCACCCCGGAGCTGGGGGTGCGGC
Source organism: Pipistrellus kuhlii (assembly GCF_014108245.1). NCBI lineage: Eukaryota > Metazoa > Chordata > Mammalia > Chiroptera > Vespertilionidae > Pipistrellus > Pipistrellus kuhlii. The sequence continues at coordinate 55,295,299 of NW_023425562.1, read as the reverse complement.
AGGGGTGAGGCCCTCCGGACCCCCGGGGAGGGGGGGGCGGGCCGCGCGGAGCAGGGCTGCGCTCACCTCTGCCTGCCTCCAGCCGGCCAAGCCGAGTCCCAGCGCGAGCTAAGCCAAAGCAGCTTTGATCGCGCCTGCGCCGCAGTCGGAGGTGGGGGTGATGCTGGGAGGGGGGATGGTAATACTGGGAGGGGGGGTGCTGCTGGGAGGGGGGGTGATGCTGGGAGGGGAGTGATGCTGGGAGGGGGGTGATGCTGGAGGTGGGGGTGATGCTGGGAGGGGGGTGATGCTGGGAGGGGGGTGATGCTGGGAGGGGGGGTGATGTGGGAGGGGGGGTGATACTGGGAGCGGGGGTGATGTGGGAGAGGGGGTGATGCTGGGAGGGGGGTGATGCTGGGAGGGGGGGGGTGTGGGAGGGGGGGTGATACTGGGAGCGGGGGTGATGTGGGAGAGGGGGTGATGCTGGGAGGGGGGTGATGCTGGGAGGGGGGTGGTGTGGGAGTGGGGGTGATGCTGGAGGTGGGGGTGATGCTGGGAAGGGTGGTGATGTGGGAGTGGGGGTGATGCTGGGAGGGGGTGGTGATGTGGTAGGGGGGGTGATGCTGGGAGGGGGGTGACGCTGGGAGGGGGGGTGATGTGGGAGTGGGGGTGATGCTGGGAGGGGGCGGTGATGTGGTAGGGGGGGTGATATGGTAGGGGGGGTGATATGGGAGGGGGGGTGATGTTGGGAGGTGGGGGTGATGCCGGAGGTGGGGGTGATGCCGGAGGTGGGGGTGATGCTGGGGTGGGAGGCCCCCCCCTCAAGGCCAGCTCTGCAGATGGCGGACCCCTTCCTGATCAACAGCCCCTGACCCCTTCCAGGGTTCCCTTCTCTGAGACTCCAGGCCCTCGCGCAGAGACCCCACCACATCCTGGACCACACCCCCCACACAGCCCCACAAACTCCTCACCGACCTCCAATCTCTCCCTCTCCCTGAACCCTTGTCCTCCCTGGGCCTTCACCTCTTCCCTGTCCCCTCAGTCCCTCTCCCGGGCGCATCCCCTCTGGGAGCCCTCACCCACCCTACACAAACACTCATCTTCCACCGGAGCCCCCCCCCCCCCGGCCCCCACTCTCTGGGCGCAGAGAGAAGTGAGCCCTGCACATCTCCTCCGCTCACTGTCCTATCCTGAGCCTCACATACTGCTTGGCACTGAGTAGGCAGCTCAGTAAATATTTTCTGAACACAGACTAACAAGAATAGCAAATCTGCCAAAACCGGTTTGGCTCAATGGATAGAGCGTCGGCTTGGGGACTGAAAGGTCCTGGGTTCGATTCCGGTCAAGGGCATGTACCTTGGTTGCGGGCATATCCCCAGTAGGGGGTGTGCAAGAGGCAGTTGATCGATGACTCTCTCTCATCGATGTTTCTAACTCTCTAACTCTCTCCCTTCCTCTCTGTACAAAATCAATAAAATATATTTTTTAAAAAATATCAAATCTATAGGATGGGGCAAAAGTAGGTTTAAAGTTGTTCATATTTAAAAAATAATACAATAATTAATTAATAATAGTATAAGAATTAACTCTGTTTTGTGTACTCACAACTGAAAACCTGCTTTGCCCCATCCTATGCAAAGGCTTGTCTGAGTGCTTCATAGGTGTTATTTACTCATTTAGCTGTGTGTGTTTGTGTGCGTGTGTGAGAGAGAGAGAGATCCTGGAGCTCAAAATGATAGATAGGCCTTGAGTGAAGAGGCAGGCCGCATGAGATCTTTCAGGGCATCATAAGGAGTTTAGGTCCTCGCAGAAGTGGAAAAGCCTAATGCCTCCAGAGCCCAAATCGAAAGAAATGAGCTTTTAAAAGGTGCTGGACACAGTAAAATCTATTAATTCATTAAAATGTTCCAAGGCAAAGATAAGGTAAGGCAGCGATTTTCTATTTAAATATATTTTATTGATTTTTTACAGAGAGGAGGAGAGAGGGATAGAGAGCTAGAAATGTCGATGAGAGAGAAACATTGACCAGCTGCCTCCTGCACCACCCCCTCATCGGGGATGTGCCCGCAATCAATGTACATGCCCCTGACCGGAATCAAACCTTGGATCCTTCAGTCCGCAGATCAACGCTCTACCACTGAGCCATACCGGTTTCGGCAAGGCAGTGATTTTCAACTAGTGTGTTGCAAGAATTTTTAAAACATGCCATACCTGCCTGGATAGTGTGACTCAGTGGTTGAACATTTACCCTTGAACCAGGAGGTCACTGTTAGATTTCCATTTAGGGCACATGCCTGGGTTGTGGGCTCAATCCCCAGTAAGGGGTGTGTAGAGGGCAGCTGATCAATGATTCTTATTCATTATTGATGTTTTTTAAAAATATATATATTTTATTGATTTTTTATGGAGAGGAAGGGAGAGGAATAGAGAGTTAGAAACATCGATGAGAGAGAAACATCTATTAGCTGCCTCCTGCACACCTCCTACTGGGGATGTGCCCGCAACCAAGGTACATGCCCTTGACTGGAATCAAACCTGGGATCCTTCAGTCTGCAGGCCGATGCTCTATCCACTGAGCCAAACCAGTTAGGGCTCATCATTGATGATTCTCTCTCCCTCTCCCTTCCTCTTTGAAATCAATGAATATATGTTTTTATTAATAAAAATATATTTTAAAAAATAATAAAGCAAACCTAAGCACTATGTATTGAAACATTGTGGGTGTGGTTTTAGTACGTGAAACTGACTAGAGTCAAATGAGTAAAATGATTAGATTATTATTATTATTACTAGAGACCTGGTGCACGAAATTTGTGCAATCAGGTGAGGGCTCCCTCAGCCCAGCCTATGTCCTCCCCCAGTCTAGGATTATTTAGAGAGAGTAGAAGAAAGTGGGGGGTAGGGGGGAGAAACATCAATATGAGAGATCCACATTGATTGGTTGCCTCCCACCTGTGCCTTGACTGGGGATCAAACCTGCAACCCAGGTACTTACGTGCCCTTGACCAGGAATGGAACCTGTGACTCTTTGGTCCTCAGGCCAACAGTCTAAACACTGAGCCACACTGGCCCAGGCTAAATTTTTGAGAGAATGCTTCAGCCAAAGAAATCAAAAGCCTGGAATAAAAAGCTCATGGTTGTTTGAATCTCAAAACGATCCTAGCACTCACATCCATTAGCATGGCTTCTATACAAAAAATAAAAATAAAAAAGCAAAACCAGCCCTGGCCAATTTGATTCAGTGGATAGAGAGCATCAGCCTGCAGACCAAAGGGTCCTGGGTTTGATTCTGGTCAGGGGCATGTTCCTTGGTTGCAGGTGTCTCCCTGGGCTAGGCCCTGCTCAGGGCTCATGCAGGAGGCAACCAATTGCTGTGTTTCTCTCACACAGATGTTTCTCTCTGTTTTTCCCTCTCTCTTCTACTCTCCCTGAAAATCAGTGGGAAAATATCCTTGGGTGAGGATCAAAAAAAAAAAAAAAAAAAACAACAACAACAACAAATAAAAAGCAAAACCAGAAAATGACAAGCGTTGGTGAGGACATGGGGAAATTGGACCCCTTGTGTAATGTTAGTGAGAAAGTAAAGTGGTGTAGCTGCTATGGAAAACACTATGGCAATTCCTTGAAAAATAAAGTTTCCATATGATCCAGCAATTTCACTTCTGAGTATACATTTAAAAGAACTAAAATCAGGGTATCTTGAAGAGATATTTGTGCACCCTACTTATAGCAGCATTACTCACAAGTGTTAAGGTGGAAGCAACCCAAATTTCCATTCTATGGATAAACAAAATGTGATCCTATATGATAAAACCCTAACATGCAAATCAACTGAACCGCAGAACGACCAGTTGCTACGACGTGCACTGACCACCAGGGACAGACGCTCAACGCAGGAGCTGCCCCCTGGTGGTCAGTGTGCTCCCACAGGGGGAGCACCGCTCAGCCAGAAGCCGGGCTCACGGCTGGTGAGTGCAGCGTCAGTGGCAGGAGCCTCCCGGGCCTTTCACGGCAGCACTAAGGACCCCTTGGGGGATGTCCGACTGAGGCTTTTGCTGGGAGCAGGCCTAAGCTGAAGCTGGACATCCCTCGAGGGGTCCTAGACTGGGAGAGGGTGCAGGCTGGGCTGAGGGCCCCACAGCACCCAGAGCACAAATGTTGTGCACTGGGCCTCTAGCATATACATACAGGCGTCCTCAAACTTTTTAAAGTGGGGGCCAGATCACGGTCCCTCAGAGAGCTGGAGGGCCGGACTATATGAACTACTAATTCCTACTGTAACACCTCCGCTGTGCTCACTGCCCAAAAAACCTGGCGGGCCGGATCAGACTCCTCTGCGGGCCGCATGTGGCCCACGGGCCGTAGTTTGAAGACGCCTGCTCGAATATTACTACTTAGCCTTGAAAAGAAAGGAAATTCTGACACATGCTATAACATGGATGCACCTTGAGGACATTATGGTAAGTGAAGTGAGATAGTCACAAAAAGCCAAATAATGTAAATTCTATTTATATGAGGTACCTAGAATAGTTCAATTATAAGGTCAGAAAATAGAATGGTTTTTGCCAGGGGCTGGGGGGAAGGGGAAAGGATGAGTTTTTTTTATTGTTCAGAGTTTCAGTTTTGCAAGATAAAGAGTTCTGAAGATGGATGGTGGTGATGGTTGCACACCATGGATTACTTGCCACTGATCTCTGTACTTAAAAATGGTTAAGGTGCTAAACGTCATGTTATGTGTATTTTCCACAAGTTTTAAGCATCAAAATATTAAAAGAAGGAAGAGGAGAAAAAGAAGATCATCCTAAGGTTCTCGAAGTTTATAGGCAGGAAGTGGCAGGAAAATGCTGCAGGCCTCCCAGGATCACAGGCAGCTCTGGGTCTGGCTGCCTTCCAGTCCATCCCTCACTCTTTCCCTGCTCAGGCTGCATTTCCCAGCCACCCTTGTCAGCGGGCATTCAGCTGAGCTCAGCCAAGAGGAAGAGGCAGGATAGGAGGTTGACAAGAAAAAGGGAGAAGCCACAATTTTTCTGCCCTACTTCCTAAGCTTCTCTAGATCGCATGATACAGCCACCTCATCTGAAATAGTGGCCCCTCCTCACACTTCATCCCCTTCACCACATGACATTATTATATACTAGTGGCCTGATGTACAAAATTCATGCATGGAGGGCAGTGTCCCTCTGCCTGGCCTGCACCCTCTCCAATCTGGGACCCCTCAGGGGACGTCTGACTGCCAGGCCCTTTTGGGATCGGGCCTAAACCAGCAGTCGGACATCCCTCTCGCAATCTGGGACTGCTGGCTCCTAACTGCTCACCTGCCTGCCTGCCTGATTGCCCCTAACCACTTTGCCTGATGGCCTGCTTGCCTCCAACTGCCCCCCTGCCGGCCTTCTTTTTTCTTTTTTAATATATTTTATTGATTTTTTTTTTTACAGAGAGGAAGAGAGAGGGATAGAGTGTCAGAAACATGGATGAGAAAGAATCATTGATCAGCTGCCTCCTGCACACCCCCTACTGGGGATGTGCCCGCAACCAAGGTACATGCCCTTGACCGGAATCGAACCCAGGACCTTTCAGTCCGCAGGCTGATGCTCTATCCACTGAGCCAAGCCAGCCTTCTTGCCCCCAACTGCCCCCCCTGCCAACCTGATTGCCCCCAACTCCCCCCCCCCCACTGGCCTGCTTGCCCCCAACTGGGCCCCCCTGCCGGCCTGCTCACCCCAACTGCTCCTCCCCCCCCCCCCGCCCCGCCAACTTGATCACCCCCAACTTCCCTCCCCTCCTGGCCTGATCACCCCTAACCTCCTCTGCCTTGGCCCCACCACCATGGCTTTATTCAGAAGAACATCTGGAAGGTCTCCCGATCTAATTAGCATATTATCCTTTTATTAGTATAGATATTTAAGTGTTGATATGTTGTGTGTTTCCATTCACTAGCATGTAAAGCTTCATAAAGGCAAAGACTATGCCTGTTTTGCTCACTGAAGAATTCCCCATCCTTAAGACAGTGCCTGGCACAGAGCAGGCACTCAGTAAAGATTTCTTGAAAGAGTGAATAAATGTAGCAGTTGAATAAAATACACCCAAGAGAAGGGGGAGAGCCCTAAGGAACACCTGACAGGTATTCATCTCTGCGTTAAAAGCAGAGAGGTCAGGTAACTGAAGTCACACAGTCAGTCCTTCAATGACCTCAAACCCAGACTTCTTTCCATTCTGGCTTGGCATCCAGGTTTTCTAAACAGATCCTTCGTGTAAGATATTTTTTGGATAGAAGAAGCAGAACTTGACATTCATTTAGTTAACAGGAAATCCTGAAAACAACTTAGAGTGAACAATTAAGTTGCTAAGAAACCTCTGAGAATTGGGGAGAGGGTTGGAATTCATTGCTAGGCAACCTGGGAAAAGCTAGACAGGCAGGTTTGGCGATAAACACCTCCCCCCCCCCCCCCCCCTCATCTTTCATCGTCTCCTACAATGCCAGGCTGGGGTGCTCTCAGAGACCTCCAGGCCAACCACCCACCTGCACAGGTGGAGACACCAAGGCTCCAAAAGGCAATGTGATCGGCCCAACGTCGCTCCAATCTCTCAACAGAGACAAATGGCATGGGAGGCCATGGTCATGCAGAGTGGCCTGGCGTGGCTGAGGCAGAGTGTTAGAGCAGAGATGGTAGCTGAAGAAGAGTCTATAAAACACACTGCAAAAGGCCCTGGCCGCCAGGTCAAGAACTTTAGCCATTCCCCTGCAGGTGGTGAATGTAGCAGGGAGCCACCGAGAGGTTTTCCATGATGGTCAGATTTGTGTTTTCAAAACACCCCTTGGGGTTGAAACTCTGGAGAAAGTCCAAATGCCTTCAAGGGCCTTCATGCTCTTGCCAGTCTATCTCCTCTCTCCCAACCACCCCTCCAGCTGCAGCCAACTCCTTCCCACGTCAGCCTCTCTGGGTGAGTCTTCCCACTTGCCTCTACTGGTGTCTGGAAGGCTTGTTTCCTTCATCTGAATCGCCTCAGCCTATTGTTCTAGTTATCACTGCTGCCTCCAAGCTCAGTGGTGTGAATAACCGCCCTTCGTTATGCTCATGAGCACTGTGGGTCGGGGACTGGAACAGGGCAAGAGGGGGTGGCTTTTCTCTGCTCCAGGACGGCTGAGCCCCAGGGGGGAGGGCTGCAGCGGCAGGGAGCGACCTGAGCGACGGGGCCGACGGGGCGGAAACACCAGAAGGCTTCCTCGCCTACACGCCTGGCCCCCGAGCAGGTGCCTGCGTTCCCAGAGCACCTTCACGGGGGCTCCCCCTGAGTCTTGGGCTCCTTCCCCACATGATGGCCTTAGGGTCACTGGCTTCTCACATGGGAGTCGGGTAGGACCGAACCTTGGAAACGTACAGCATCGTTCCACTGTGTGCTATTGGGTACCAGTGGCTCACAAAGGCCAGCCCAGATTCAAGGGGAAGGACATTCAGGGAAGGAATGTCAACGAACGTGTAGCCATATTCTAAAACCACAGCCTACTGAGGTCTCACAGTTTCAACATCCTGGAGGGGAAAAAATATGTATTTTTAAAAAATGTTTTTATTGTTTTTTTTTACAGAGAGGAAGGGAAAGGAATAGAGAGTTAGAAACATGGATGAGAGAGAAACATCGATCCTGCACCCTCCCCACTGGGGGTGTGCCCGCAACCAAGGCACATGCCCCTGACCGGAATCGAACCTGGGACCCTTGAGTCCACAGGCCAACACTCTATCCACTGAGCCAAACCAATTAGGGCAATATCTATTTTTTTTTAATTAAAAAAATATATCCCGGAGGAGGTGACCTAACCATACTCTGTCCCATGTCTGGACTAAGTGCCTCCTCTGCGTTCCCCCAGCCCCGCTGTCCATCTTCACCAGTGCATTCCTATCCCTGTTTATTATGTATCTTCCTCCTCCTCCTCCTCAGATCTGTCTTTCTCACCTTTGTGTGTCCAGAGTCTGGCATAAGTGACCCCTTAACAAATGTCTGCTGGAGCGGTGAGCGAGCGAGAGGTTGAATGGCCCCCGGCACAGAGTCATTCCTCCCTCGTGAAATTTACATATTAACTGGAAAGACAGACACCCAAAACCTGTATGTTCATCCCAATAAATTTAATCTAAAAAACAATTGGGAAGGTACAAAATAAAAACTATATGTGATAAATGCTATTAAGAAAAACAAAGCAAAGGAGATATCATAAGGGGTGCTGGTGATACTTTGTTGGGGGAGACCTTTTTGAGGTAATGACATTGGAGCTGAGACGTGAAGGAAGTGAGGGAGTGTGTCATGTAAGTATTTTGGAGAAGAGCATTTCAAGCGGAGTGAACAGCACAGACAAAGGGCCTGAGGCGGGTGGGTGTGTGCTTGGCAGTTTTGAGGAACAGCAAGGAAGTCAGTATGGCTAGGGCATGGTGAGAAAAGGAAAAGGCAGCTGGAAATAAGTACCAGGGTGAGCCACAGCCAGATCCCATAGGGCTTTAGGGGGCATGCTGAGGACTTTGGCTTTGAGCCTGAATGAGAAGGAGACCCTGAGAGAGTGCTGAGCAGAGGGAGGACATGGTCTGATTCATAGTTTAACCAGATCCCTTTCGCTGATGCGTGGACAATGAGACCGTGAACAGGGCAGAGGAGAAGGCAGAGTCCAGTGAGGAGGTCAGCACAGGATCCAGAGACGATGGGAGCCAGGAGCAGGAGGTGGCCGTGAAAGGGGAGAAGTGCTAGCACACGGGACACGTTCTGAAGGAAGGGAAGGGATCTGACACCGTGAGAAAAAGGAGCCAAGAGACGGAGAGGTTTTGGGCCTTTATGTGATGTTTGAAGATGTGGGTGGGACGAGGGAGCAGGCTTGGGAGCTTGTGGAAACAAAACCTTACTTTCAGACATGCCAAGTTTGGGGGACCAAGTAGACACCCCAGTGGAGATAACAAGAAGGCAGCCAGACAGACAAGTCTGGAAATAATGGGATGGAGATACAAACCTGAGAACCCACAGTTGAGATAAGCAGAATTCTCCGATGGCCCCCAAGATCCCCACCTGCTGCTGTGCATGCAGGACACGAGCTCTCCTTCCCAGAGTGGGCGAGACCAGAGCGCACCATAACCGTCAGCCTGGTGATCAGCTTAAAACAGCAAAGGTGAAGGGATTCTGCAGATGTGGCTCAGGTCCCAAATTAGTTGATTTCTAATTCATCAAAAGGGCTATTTTTCTCGGTGGCGTGATTGAATAAAGCAGGTCCTTTAAAAGGGAGCCTTCCTGGAGTCAAGTGACTGGGCGCTGAGAAAGACTCCTGCTGACATTGGAAAAGAAGCTGCCATGCAGAGAGAAGGCCTGTGGAGAAAGAAACTCTGAGCACCGGCTCTTAGGAACCAGGTGCGAGCCAGGAAGACAGGGACCCCATTCTTAGACACAAGGAACTGAATTCTGGAATTCTGCCCACCAGCACGTGAGTTGGGAAGAGAAGCTGAGCTCCGGAAAGGAAGGCAGCCCAGCCAACACCTTCCCTGCAGCCTCGGGAGGTTCTGAGCAGAGAACCGAGCCGCGGCCTAGCTGGCCTCCTGGCAAACAAGCACGTTGTTTTAGCTGCTAAACTTCGGCAGTTTGTTCTGTAGCAATAGATAACCCACAAATCGGCGTTCAGTGCCTTTAAGCCTTGGAACCAAGATGGCTCAAAGAACGAGGGCAAGGGGCCTGAGTCAGTGACTGCATGAATGCAGTGAGCATGGAGTCGGACACACCCCCAACTGCTTCCTACTCCTTCCAGCCACTAGGTGTCCCCAGAGCCCACACAAGCAGACCTCCCCCCACCTTTCCCAGGTCAGAATCCATTTCCTTCTCAAATGGAAGGAACCAAATAATACATGGTCTCGCCTCTATTCCTATCCCATCTCCTCCGCTTTACATATGAGGAAACAGGCCTGCCAAGGGAAGAGCCTGGCCCAAGGTTGACGCACTGCAAACAGCCAAGCATTTTACCCTCCCCACCCCCCTCCTCCCTGAGGATTCTGAAGGGCAAAGAGACTGATGACCGCCCCTTCTCAGCTCTGACCAGGAGAGGGGGTTCACATGAGCATGACATCAGCAGAGGGCTCCGGAGTGAGTGCCTTGTGGGCTGAGGCCGGAGGGTCTATGGGATGCCTCCTGGAAAGGGTACAAGCCCAAGGTTGGGGCCGTGTTGGTGGTGAGGTGAATAGACTCCTCCTGACACCAACTCCCAGGGGGTTGGCGGGATCAGAGGTGCCTGGCCAGGGATGCTGAGCCAGCTACGGGATGTCCTTTGTCCAGCCCCTCGCATCCTCCATGGCAGACTGGGTTCTCCAGAAACAGACACGGAGACTGGATTTGGAGTGCAAAATATTTATTAGAGATAAGCACCTGTGAAAAGAAAAGGGGGCGGGGGGGGGCAGGATTGGGTATAGGAAATCAAATGGCACTGCAGGCCTAGCAAAGCCTGCCCCACCGGGGAGGGGCCTTGGAGGAGTGTGGGGGAGGGGCAGCACAAGTACCGTCTGCCAGCGTCTGTCCCACCCTGAACCGAGAGGGCCCGGCAGTCATGGCTGATCTCACTCAGACGCCAGACACAGGCAGCCCTGGGTGAATGGCACTCTGCAACCGGAGCGGACCCTCAAAGAGCTGACCAGATTTCCCACAGCTGGGGAAGTCCTTCCTGGAAAGAGTTATGGGGGACACCTGTCTGTCTCCCACAGTTCCTTAGCTCTTTCTTATAGGACCTGGGGGGTGGGGTATCTTGTTTCCAATCACAGAAGCCGAGAAACTGTCCCTGTAATTTCTGCACGGCCCCGGACCACCTTTCTGCACACACCCAGCCCTCCCAAACGGTGCTCTGGCCCCCCTTCGTATCACCTATGGGTACCCCAGTCCCCAAACACCCTCTAAATAAGGCCTGCTCCCTCGGCTTTGTCCAACCTTGGGAATTCACAGGACCTGGGAGGGGAATAAACTAAGGCGCAGGGGTGTCCGGGGACAAAAGAATTTTGAAAGCCTTGGTCTGTTTCCAAAACACACGGTGAGACGCTCAAGGGCAGGAATCATCTTGCTTGCTCTTTTCTTTACTCATTTGATAAATTTATGCATTAGGCAATTATGTGCCAGGCCCTGAGACCAGCACCACCACTCCAGGCTCCGAGCCCTGGGCAGTTTCAAACAGGAAGAGGCGGCACCCTGAGGTAATACAGAGACCCACCCAAGGTTCGGAGCCCTGGCTCTGGTCTTGGTTGCTCCTCACCATTCTGGCCCATTTCACCCTCAGAAGCAGGTACTGCCATCGCCGCCCACCCCCCCACCCCCCCATTACACACAAGGGAAGAAGTGTCAGGGTCAAGCGAACTTGCTCAAGGTCACACAGGGAGTGGAGCCAGGCGTTGAGCCCAACGCCGCTCCTCAATCCTCATTAAGATCAGGGTCAAAGGGGCCCCCCTGGACCAGGTGTGTCTCACACATTTCATTTGCTCCACAAGGATTTGAAAAGAGAGGAGTCAGCTCTCATTTTGAAATGGAGATCATCACAGAAACAGCCGCTCTCCACTTTGTCTTGAAAAACCTAGCCATCTGGCCACGGTGGGCTGCAATCCCTGTACAGGGGCCCCTGGCAGGAGCTGAGCAGCCTCCTCTCCCCGCAGCGGGCCACGAAGCCCACGCCCACCCAGACTCTCCTTCGTTTGTTAGCGGCCCAGCCCCTGCAGGGATGAGCTCGCCATCCTTCATGAAGACCAGGGCGTCCTGAGATAGAGGGAGACAGAGGCTGGAGGGGCCCGGTGCCTTGGCCTGGACCCCCCACCCCCACCCCCTGCCTAGCTCTTCCTGGATGGTGCCAAATCAAAAGACTTCAATCCGGCAAACTGTTTGGGACGGTTGAGGAAAGGCACAGACATGTAGAACCACTGGGCGAGGTAGGGGCAAATACACTTTATTCAGTCCTGGCATCAGACTGGCATCAAGTCCTGCTGTGGGTGCCAGTGCCCCAGATGGGAGGGATCCCTCCCCTCAGCTACTAGACTAGTTCTCCAAGACCACAGACAATGACATTCTTCACTCACATGACGTTTTCTGGGGTTTTTCATTGTCTTTTTGTTGTTGTTTTACTTAAAAAAAAGAAAGAGAAAGAGAGAGAGAGAGAGAGAGAGCGCGCGAGAAAAGGCCCAGAGCCGGAGCACCAAGCGTAAAGGAGGCAGCTGGTGGCTTTGTCAGCGACGGGAACGCGTGGGGCAGAGACCAGCAGAGACCCTGGGCAGGGGTCCCGGAGGACTCTGGGACCGTTTGTTCCTGAGATTTGTGTGTGTGAATGAGAGTGTGTGCACACCTGGGAGGTGGACACACGCCGGTGAGATACAGGTAGTGAGGGCAAGGGGGGTCGGGGGAGGCCGGAGGGGCGGGGCTTGAGCCAAGAATTGGAGTCACAGGGGTCACATCAGGGGCAGGGTCCCGAAGGCACCCGAGAAACTGGACACAACTTCCTCCTACAGCAGCTCTATCCCTATTTTTTTTTTTCACGGAAAAACGGACGCGCCCAGGGCACCCCTCCACTGCTCTGAGCGCCCTTCAGTCTTACTGGTCCAGTCCATGGTCTCTCTCAAGTCCGCTGCTTACAGGCGAGGCTCTTCTTGCCACTCCATCCGCTATCATGCCTCAGTCTAGCCCCTAGCAGCTTCGTGCCTCCGTTTCTCCCACCGAATGCGATCGCTGTGGGCACAGAGGAGCTTGGGTGACAGGACGGGGCTGTGGGCTTGAGGAGGAGCCCAGGCTGGGGGTGCGCCCTGGGGTGACAGGGCACTGCCGGGGGAGAGGAGGGGAGCAGCAGGGACCCTGCCCCCAAACAGCTCGGTATGTGTCCTGGTTCTGAGTTTCCTTGGTAGGTAGGCAGCCCCTTTTGTCTCCTGGTGAGTTTCCAGAAAGAGACCCTCCCCCCAATCCCCAGGTAGGAGGATTTTAAGAGAGGTTTCTGGAAACCAAAATAGGCTGTAGAGGCATTCAAGCGGTCGGTATATGTGTGTGTGTGGGAGGGGTGGGAGGGGAGGGGGGCGGGGGGAGGTTGCATGTGGGTCTGGGCGACCCCGTAAGCGAAAGGGGGATGGGCTATGCCACTCGGGGCAGTTCCAAGTTCCCAAACCAACACTTGGGGACCGGCGGGTCCCTCTCTCCCCCTTCTGGGTGCTCCTCCCATTAAGGCAGCGGCGCCCCGTCGGGTTGAAAGGAAGCCGCAGGCAGCTCCCGAATCAAAGTGTCTCCCAGGAGAGAGCTCCGCGCCCGCCCCGCCGCTCCCCGGCGCCGGGCAGAGGGACCAGCCCCCTCCTCCCAGGAAGCACTAGGCATGCGCGGGCAGGGGGTGGGCCCCGCGCTCCGGGGAGCGGGGAGCGCCCTCCCCCCACAGGGGAGGGGAGGGGAGGGGAGGGGAGGGGAGGGGGAAAGGGAGGGGCCGGAGGAGGCGCGGGGCCGCCGGCGCCCCCTCCACCGGGAGAGGGGGCGGGCCGGGCCGGGCCGGGAGGAGGCGGAGGGATCCCAGAGCGAGGGCGGGGGCGTGTCCTCCGGCCGCGAGGAAGGGCAAGTGCATGGTGGGGGAGGGGCGCAGGTTCGTCGGGAAGGACGGGGGTGTGTCGGAGGGGGGCTGGCTGCTGGTGGCTGTGCAGGAGGGGGCCGGGCGGGGAGGGAGGGGCTTGAGTGTCGGGGGGAAGGGTGGGTGGGGGCTGGGCTCTCTTGGGGTGTGTCTGCGGGGGGGAGGGGCACGTCTGGATTCGAGGGGGGATGGGCACGGCTAGGGGGGGGAGGCTGCGTGGGAGTTGGGGTGCCAGCCTCGGCCTCCGAGGGGACCCCAATACCTGATTCCTGTATGTAAACAGCTGGTTTGGGGGGCTTGCGCGCCCCGCTGACGGTGGGCTCAGTAGGTGAAAACCAGGTCGGCGATGCTAGACGGGCGCCAGTCCCCCGCGATCATCTCGGTCACCTCGGGGGTGCAGTAGTCCGGGAACTCGAAGTGCGACGTGCCCGAGGGGGGCTGCAGGTCCGGGTCGCGGTCCAGGGCGCTGCAGTCCAGGCCGGCGGGGCACGGGGGCAGTTTGGACAGAAAGCCCAGCGTCTCCTCCCCCGCCGTGGCCACCGTCTCCTCCTCGCCGTCCTCCGCCGCCGCCGCCGCCGCGGCCTCCTCCTCCTCCTCCTCGGGCTCCTCGTCCTCCGACGGGTTCGGGGAGGCGGTGGTGACAGCCGCCCCCTCGCCCGACGGGCCCTGGGCGCGCTCGGCCGGCCCCCGGGCGGCCCGCCCCGCCGGGACCATCCTCCACAGCTCCCGCCCGGGGGTCTCCACCAGGCGCACCTCCAGCAGCTCCTCGTCGTCGTCCTCGTCGTCCTCCTCGGCCGCCGCCGCGCCGCCCCCCAGGGGCCCGCCCGCCGCGCGGCGGCTCCCGCGGCCCGGCAGCTGCGGCCCGGGCTTGAGCCGGCCGCCGCCGCACCGCCGCCGCCGCCGGGGGGGCGGGGCCGCGCCTTGGCGGGCGCCCCCTTGCTCTTTTTGCGCGGCCGGTACTTGTAGTCCGGGTAGTCCGCCATGTGCTTGAGGCGCAGCCGCTCCGCCTCCCGCACGAACGGGATCTTCTCCGAGTCCTGCAGCAGCTGCCAGCGGCGGCCCAGGCGCTTGGAGATCTCGGCGTTGTGCATGTCGGGCCACTGGTGCATGATCTTCCGCCGCTCGTGCTGCGACCACACCATGAACGCGTTCATCGGCCTCTTGATGTGCCCGCTCGGGGTCTTGCACCAGCCGGGCTCGCGCGCCCCCTCTTCGGCCGGCCCGGGCCCCGGGGGCGGCGGCCCGCCGTCCCGCTTGGCCCGCGCGCCCCGTTGCTGCACCATCGCGCCTGGGCCCGGGGCCGCTAGACGCCGCCGCCGGGGGCCGTCCGCATCCTCCGCGGCGGAGGTGGGGGAGGAGGCAGCAGCGAGCGGCGGAGGGGCGGCCCCGCCCCACCACTCGGCCCGGCCCCCGCGAGCTGAGGAGCTAGGAGCTGGGCGCTCGGGCCCAACGGACGGCGGGGGGCGGGGGGGAGGTCAGCGGCTCGGTCTCAGGCGGGCTCGGCGCGCCCCCGCCGCCCCCCGCAAGTGGCGCCCGGCTGCACGCCGCACATTGTTTTGCGGGGGCGGAGGAATGGGACCCCCCGGGCCCCCGCAGGCTCTCCCGGCAGCCTCCCGCTCCGCCGCGGCCCGCGCGCGCCGCTCCCCGCCCCGCCGCCTGCCAGTGTCTTTCTCCCCGCGCGGCCCCGCCGGCGCGCGCACCGCCTCCCCTCCCCCTCGCCGTCTGCGGGCCGCTGCGGCGCGCGCGGGGCCGCCCCGTGTAAACACCGAGGTGCCCGCCTGGGCTGCGGCCGGGCACGCCCTGCGCTCGGGCGGCGCGTCACCCGTTGCTGGGCAGAGAACCCGGCATTTGCATCTCCCAATCGCTGGCTGCCAGTGCGGGGCGGGACTGGGCGGTCTCGCGGCTAGGATTGGGGGTGTCGGATGAGATCGGTTTCTTTTCTTAGATTGGGGGCTGGGGGGGAGAGGGCGCGCCGATTGTGGTTCCGAAAGCTTGTCGTCCCCCCCCCCCCCGCCCGCCCCGCCATGCCTTTAAAATGTTAGCTTATTCGAGGACACCTGCTGCCAGGTAGGACCTCCGCCCTCTCCTCTTTAGGGGCGTCTTTTTGGACCGTCCCAGAACCGAATGTTGGGAAGCCTGGCTTAGAAAAGCTCCTGAAGGGAGCAGACTCATCGCGCCATAGATGGAGTCCCTGCCAAGCACAGACACCGTCCAGCCACTCAGGGGCTTCTGGACCCAATGAACCCTTCCCTATTTCTTATCTTGTTCGAGGCGCCAGTGTATCCGGAGAAAGAAGGGAATGTTACGCTCACTCGATGTACGGACACTGAGGATGTGTGCACTGGGGCTGGAAACCTAGGCGCGCGTCTTTGCTGCTCCGCGCACAAGGGCCCGGGGCACCTCGCCCACCGTCCTGATCCTGAGCCGGGGGGGGGAGGCTTCCCGCTTTTCACCGTCCTCGGCTGGGGTTCGAGGGTGTGTGGGTGCCCGATCCCCAGGTCGCAGCACCCATCGCAGCCCTCCTGCTGCGGGGATGAGGGCGCGCCGCACATCGGCGGTCCGGCCTGGAGCGCGTGCACAGGGGCGGGGCCGGGCCGCGGGGCGGGGCTGGGACGCACGCTCAGGGCGCGTGGCGGGGAGGGGCTGCGCGCTCCCCGCTCCCCACGTGTGCGCCCGCGCGGGCACTGCGGGGTGTGTGCGAACCCCGGGGGAGGTCACCTTCATGGCGCCCCGCACCTGGGCGAGGAGACAAGGCGTTGAGGCCCAGCCCCTCGGGATCCGTTGCTGGAAGGGGTGGGCATTAGGGGCTCCAACATGGCATTCTGCTGGGGCGGAGTGGGTGGGCACCGTCCGCTTGTCTCCGGCAATAGACCTCACCCTCCACTCGGGGGGTTGGGGCTGAGAGCCCAGCCCGAGGGTGTGGGGCGTGGAGGAGGGGTTGCTGTGCCGAAGCTGGGGGAGACGAAGAGGGCGGGGTGATGCTCTGGGTGCCCTGTAGGGAAATTAAAGCATCGCGCGCGGGAGGGGTGACTCTTAAAGGCACAGGACACTCCAAAGGAGAAGGGCCTGCTCGCTACCAAATGCTTCCTCCGCAGACTTACTGGAGGACGATGAAGTCATGCTATTCCCGAGTTTGAACATTCACAAAGGCAGCCTGGCCGGTTCAGTACTCAGTGGAGTCAGAATTACTGTATTCATATCTTGGAAAATGGGAGGAAAGCAGTTTCTCTCCTAAGGTTGTTTTACAAATGAAGTGGGATAATGAATGTAAATACAAGCACATCCCTGCCTGACCCCGAGTAAAAGTATCAAAGAGTGATCATGGGGAAAATAAAAGCTTTACATTTTTTTCTAACACTTTTCCCATTTAATATTAATTTTATTTTTAAATGACATGATGGATACAGCCATCTTTTAAATGCTCAGGGCTTCTGAAATGCCTTTTTCTGGTCCTGTAGCTGCTATTATTATTATTATTATTATTATTATTATTATTTATAATCTTACTGGCCTTCTGGATGTTCCTCAAAGACAGAAGGTTTGGGCCCACTGTAAATGGTCTTTGTACACACTGTCTCCTCTGCCCAGACAATTTTTCACTCCTCTCATGGCTGGACCATCTCATTGTAGCCTCCGTTTAAATAGGACTGTCCAGAGAGGCCTGTCCTGACCACTTTCTATGTGGTCTCCTTTCTCTTCTTACTTTTTAAAATGTTTTTCTTACATATTCTCTAGCTTTATCAAAGTATCATGCTCTATGCAATATTCTGGTATTTCCTGCCAGAACTGGTTTGGCTCAGTGGTAGAGTGTCGGTCTGCAGACTGAAAGGTCCCAGGTTCAATTCCGGTCAAGGGCATGTACATTGGTTGCGGGCACATCCCCGGTGGGAGGTGTGCAAGAGGCAGCTGGTTGGTGTTTCTCTGTCATCGACGTTTCTAGCTCTCTATCTCTCTCCCTTCCTCTCTGTAAAAAATCAATAAAAATATATATAAAAACATATTCTGGTATTTCTTTTCACACTCATTATTATAGTGCTAAAATTAATCTACATTTAAGAGAGGGGAAAAGAGATGGAAACATCAATGATGAGAATCACTTATCAGCTGCCTTCTATATGGCCCCTACTGGGCATTGGGCCTACAACCTGGGCATGTGCCTTTGACCAGAATCAAACCTGGAACCCTTCCGTCCACAGCCAAACTGATTAGGGCATGTTTTACTATATTAAATTTTCAGTGCAAAAGGTTTAAGTGGTTGCATGAAATGAGAGAATTGAAGCAAGTCAAGTTCTGGGTTCTTCAGCTTCATAATCGCTGTGCTATCATTGTTTATTTGGAATCTATTGTTTAAACACAGACATATGTTGTACCAAAGGGTCTGGAGACACAAGTGGTCAGGAAAAAAGCTATAACAATTCCAGATTGTTCTAGACTGAGTCTCAAAACCAATACATGTAGTTTTGTCTGATTTGGCATGTGATAGGAGCTGATTGAGTTAAGGAGTGCTCTGAATTAACTTCCTTGAAGAATATATGTTTGGTAGTGTATAAGTAATTTAAATATTCTGATTTAATTTTGTCTCTGACATGGTTTAGAATTATGGGCACTTGTTGATAATAAATGCAGATTGGCCCTGGCTGGTTGGAGCATAGGCCAGTGCACTGAAGAGTCTTGTTTGATTCCCAGTCAAGGGCACCTACTTGAGTTGCAGGTTCAACCCCCACCCCGACCAGGGCAAGTGTTGGAGGCAGCCAATTGATGTATCAGAGACACATAGATATCTCTCTCTCTCTCTCTCTCTCCACCCTCTCCTCCATTCTCCCTCCTCCACCCACCCACCCCCAACTCTCCCACTTTCTGTAAAAGTCAGTGGAAAAAAATGTCCTTGGGTGAGGTTTAACAACAACAACAACAAAAACAGATGGGCTCTCCATCAGTTTTTTTTATTGTTTTAAATTGTCTGCAGACACAGCCCCACTTGGTATGCCATGGCAGAGCTAAGCTCCATGAAATCCGAGGACCCACCTGATTTCCACTGTCACCATTGTGTCCCCGATACTCAGCAGAGTTTGGCACAACACAGACTCTGAATATCTGTACAACGAAGGGAGGAAGGAGTCGCTCAAGTACTATTCACCCACCCCAACTGTCTAGCTCCAGACATCAGTCTGCAAACTGGCATGGCCCTTAAGGACATTCATAATAAAGAACCAGAACAATCAGAACAAGATAAGTAGTTTTTGATTCATGATTCATCTAAATGTCTTTAAAAATTCGGAGATAATGATCACATGGAACTGTGTGTGTGTGTACTATGGGGCTCTTTATCCAATAATAGTATAGAATTAGACATGTGGTTCTTGAGCACTTAAATATGGCTAATGCACATTGAAATGTGTTGTACAAAATTCTCACCACTTTTCAAAGGCAGCATAAAATGTAAATATCACATTAATATTTTTTTCTGTTCATTATATGTTGAGATACTACTATTTGGACATATTGGGTTGAATAAAATATGTTAAAATGAATTTCACTTGTTTTCTTTTTTTGCCTTTTTAAATATGGCTTCCTGGAAAATTTTAAATTGTACCTATGGCTTGCATTATATTTCTAATAGATAGTATTGATATAGAAGATGGAGGTCTTTACCTGGCCAAATAAAAATTTGGCAATCCTTTTGTCCATTCCCAAACTTTAAAACATGTTATTTTTCGGAGTTGGAAGAGGATTATTATTATTTTTTAAATATATTTTATTGACTTTTTACAGAGAGGAAGAGAGAGGGATAGAGAGTTAGAAAAATCGATGAGAGAGAATCATCGATCAGCTACCTCCTGCACACCCCCCACCGGGGATGTGTCCACAACCAAGGTACCTGCCCTTGACCGGAATCGAACCTGGGACCCTGGTTCGATTCTGCAGGCCGAAGCTCTATCCACTGAACCAAACTGGTTTCGGCGGAAGAGGATTATTTTTAACTTTTTTGTGAAGTCTCAAAGTCTCAAAAACCCTGACGGAATGCTGGGCTGCCAATCCATGAGACACAGTTTGGTACTCAGAGAAGTGTGAGGCAGAGAGGGGAGACCAGAACTGGAGGCACATTCACAGAGAGAGGAAGACAGCATCAGTCTTTTTAGCAGCATCAGCATGATTGGTGGAACTGGTGCATAATCAGATTGGGAGAAGGAAAGGGCGGTGACTAGATGGGAGAGAGAACTTTATCTGGATGGTGGGTCCCATCTGGTGATTCTGAAATCACACCCCATTGGTTCATGTCTACATCTCCTGGAGTACAATCCTTAGCCCCCACCATCTGACTCTGAAATTCATTAGACTTTTCTCTTTGGGGGTGACCATATAATTTACCATAGAAGAGGACACTGATAGTAATGATGCTGGAACAACAGAAATAAACTGAGACTGTCTGGGTAAAGGGGAAAGTCATCCTCACATTATTGATTAAACTAGCGGATTCTCATCATTCTCAGAAGTCAAGAATGGAAATACTAGGCAGGGCTGTAAACAGTCAAAGCAACCAGGATATTAAGTCAAACTTTGTTTCATGTTGTAAGTCTTTAGGGAGTTTTTTTTTTTTTTTTGTTTTTTATCTCATTTGCCTCAGTTTCTTCGACTGCAAAATTAAAAGAGCATAATAAGTCAGGACATGGGACGTGGTAAAGGTATAATGAGTGGTAGTATAACAAGAGCAACAACAAAAATACTCTATTATGTGTCTTCTATTTAAAGAGAGAAAAAGAGAGAGAGAGAGCGCCTTAGCCAGTTTTGCTCAGTGGATAGAGCTTCGGCCTGCAGAATCGAACCAGGGTCCCAGGTTCGATTCTGGCCAAGGGCACATGCCTGGGTTGCGGGCCCGATCCCCAGTAGAGGGTGTGCAGGAGACAGTTGATCAATGATTCTCTCGCATCATTGATGTTTCTATCTCTATCCTTCTCCCTTCCTCTCTGAAATCAATAAATATAATTTTAAAATAAATAAATAAAAATAAAGCATAAGATATGTGATAAATATGGATTAGTACATATACATATATTTCTTTGTTCTGTTAGTTTAGGTTTCAAAGAAACAACACCCCAACAATGAGCACACTTAGTGCTCAGATCTTGGTTTCTAATGTCATTCTCCAGTAGGAGGAATCGGGGCTGAATTCCATTGAGAAATGGCTGATTCTAGGACTGGGGCAGGAGATATGTAAGATGAGCCTGGGGCATCATATAGTGCCAGAAAGTAAGAGAATGCTCAGGAATGACAACAAAAAGAAAAAACATACAAATACGGGGGTATGTCAAAAGGACACAGGAGCCAAGTAAAAGAGCTCACAAGGCCAAAGTTGGAACAATTTTTTGTGTTTTGTTTTTTTTAAATTATTATTATTGACTAGAGGGAATTGGGCCTAAACAGGCAGTCAGACATCCCTCTCACAATCCAGGACTGCTAGCTCCCAACTGCTTGCCTGCCTGCCTTCCTGATTGCCCCTAACCACTTCTGCCTGCCAGCCTGATCACCCCCTAACCGCTCCCCTGCCAGCCCAGTTGTCCATAACTGCTCTCCCCTGCCAGCCTGGTGACCCCTAACTGCCCTCCTCTGCCAGCCTCATTGCCCTAACTGCTTTCCCCTGCTGGTCTGCCCCCCCTCCCCCAACTGCTCTCCCCTGTAGGCCTGGTCCCCCAACTGCTTTCCTTTGCAGACTTGATCCACCCCTAACTGCCCTCCCTTGCAGGCCTGGTCCCTCCCAACTGCCCTCCCCTGCTGGCCATCTTGTGGTGGTCATCTTGTGTCCACATGGGGCAGCCATCTTGTGTGGAGTGACAGTCAATTTGCACATTACTCTTTTATTAGATAGGATTTTAGAGAGAAAGGGAGAAGGAGAGAGAGATAGAAATATCAATGATGAAAGAGAATCACTGATTGGCTGCCTTCTGCAACCTGGTGGAATCAAATCCAGGACCCTTCAGTCTGCAGGCCAGTGCTTTATCCACTAAGCCAAACTGGCTAAGGCCAAAGCTGGAACAATTTGAGCAACAAAATTTGGTACTGAGTTATAACCTAAAGCGTGAAATAAATACCTATGAGTCCATAGTGACATAAATAAAGAACTGAATAAATAGAGGAAAAGACAAATCTTAAGTGTGGGCTAAACATCATCACTTCCTTCCAAAGAGGACAGCATGAAAAGGGGTGAAAGAAAAGAACAGTGGAGAAACCTGACAAATACTGCCTTAGCCAAGTGACCAAGGTCAACGCCAACAGGGATACAGCCAGGAGGAACCTCCGGAGACATGAGATCAACACAATGTGGCATATGGATGGGGTCCTGGGGTAGAAAAAGAACATTAAGTAAAGAAATCTGAATGGCCCTAACCGGTTTGGCTCAGTGGGTAGAGCATCGGCCTGAGGATTCAAGGGTCCCAGGTTTGATTCCAGTCAAGGGCATGTACCTTAGTTGCAGGCACATACCTGGTAGGGGGTGTGCAGGAGGCAGCAGATCGATGTTTCTAACTCTCTATCCCTCTCCCTTCCTCTCTGTAAAAAATCAGTACAATATATTTTTTTAAAAAGAAATCTGAATAAACTATGAACTTTTGTTAATGCCAATCTATCAATATTGATTTACTGATTGTAATTAATGTAAAATGTTAATAATGGAAAAAAAGGAATGGATGGAAGATCTAAGAACCTCATATTATCTTTTTAGTGTTTCTGTAAATCTAAAAATGTTCTAAATGGCACAAGGCTTTATAAAAAAAAAAAGACATTTAATATAGCTATACTTTAGAACATCAAAGCCATTACACGGCCTACCTTAAAAATGGAGTTTCTTCAATGAATTAAGAGAAATATTCATTTATCCTACAGTTTTAATATGCTTTGAATCCAGGGGTTAAATTGTCCAATAAAAGTTAGCTACCAATTACATAGGTCAATGTCTCATGAACTCAGCATCTTCAATTTGTATGTATTTGAAATACAAACAAGAAAAGATGACTAGTCCTTTGATTATTTTAAATTAAATGAAAAAAACCTATAATGAAAGAAATCCACAGGACAGATACGGATTGCCTAAATTTCATTGCCTAAAATTGCTTTAATAGAGAATGACATATATTGTGTAATTGGAAGTTTTGTTCTCCTTACATAAAACACCAGCCAAAGATTATTCAAGGTACAACTGACAGAGGCGTTACTGCTGGTTTCTTCTAATTTGGAGAATTCTCCTTTTAAAAAAAAAAAAAAAAAAAAAATCGAATCTGTTGCTACTTTGAAGCTAGAGGGAAAGCAGGGTCGAAGCTCATTGGTGATGTCTGTGGGCCGAGGGCGGGCTCTAAGCTAAGGGACATGCCCATTGGTGGGCTGCCCCGCAGCCGCAGGGCGGGGGCGCCCGGGATGGAGCTGGGAGCCGGGGATGGAGCGCGGAGGCCATTGGCTGCGTCGCTGGAGGATGGTGTAATGGACCGCCAAGGCCCGTGCAGCCCGTTTCCACGGCAACGGAGTCTTGAAAGAGCCACTCAGATTTCGGCGCTCGCCCCTAACTCCCCCTTCCGGAGGGGGCAGGGCAGCCTGGATGCGAGGGCCGGTGCAGGATGCGTGGGGGCTGGGAGTTAAGGGGACAGGGCCTTCTTCAAACCAATCCAGCCAAGTCACATTTGAACCAGGTTCGGGGAACCCGGCCTGCATGGACACTGGAAAAAAGAGCCAAACAGGCATAAAGAAGAAAAAAGAAAAATGACATATTATTCCATCTTTTACTGCCCTTTGCACTGGTAACACTTCCTCTGTGGATGAGCACAAAGCCTGGCATAGAGTAGTAATGGAATACTCCATGGGAGGGAGACAAAAAGGAAGAAAAGGGGAGGAGGAGGGAAAGGAGGGAGGGCCCAGGATGCGGGCAACGTGGCGTGAGACAAAGTGCCCGCCCCCTTGGGCGGGAAGTCCATGGACAGACCCCGGCCTTGGCTGTGGGGGATGGAAGGAGCGAGGGGTCGCCTGTGCACCGCAAGGAGGGCGGCGGCGGCACCCAGGATCGTGGCTCTAGGTACTGGGGAGACCTGGCTCCATTGTAAGCCTCCCTGGGCTCACGTTCCCGCTAGCTCTGCCACGTACCCGCTGCCAGGGCTTCAGCGCTCCGCATCCCAGGGTCTTTGTGTTTGGGGAGAAACAGACAGTACCTGCTTCATGGAGTGGGTGTCAGAACTGAGCTCAGAAAATACATGTCAAGTTCTTAATACGATGCCTCAAACAGTAAGCACGCCCTCACGAGTAGCTATTATCACAATGGAAGAAGGGGTAGGATTTGACTCTGTGGGGAGAAGAGGGAGGTTATCGTTGGTGTGGGTTAGGAGGGAGGAACAGTGTGGAAACCCTACAAAAGGTACCGGTTTGGATGTCATGTCGTATAGAAAAGCATGGGAGAGGATAGCCAGGATGCAGGAAGGAAAAAATAACCATGATAGCTACTGTTTACTGAGGACCTGACCCTCTACCAAACCCTTTGCATGAATTAATTGTTTCATTTCATTTTTTTCAGCAGCTCTGATGAGGCAGTTGCCATTAAACCCATTTAAAAAATATATATATATATTTTTTTTCTGGTAAGAAAACAGGCCTGGAGAGGTTATGTGGCTTCGAAATGATACAACCAAACAGGCCAGGGACAAGGGTACAAGCGGCGTCCCACATACTGTATGTCTCCAAATAGAAGTTGTGTATCAATCTACAGCAATGTGTTAAGTGAAATACGTTCTGTTCTCCTCCTTGACGAACATACCTTCATAACAACCTGGAAGGCCAGGTTCAAATTAGATTTCTGGACCAGAATGTGTTGACCTGAAACCGGACAACAGATGGGTCTGGTTGGCCTGCCACTGTCTGAGCCAATTAAGCAGAGGCAGCGTTGAATCAGGGGTGAGCGTTTATTTCAGTAATGCCAGCAGAAAGGGAGAGCACCAGGTTATTCATGAAAACCTGCTCTGCACACACACCTCCCCCATAAATCAGCTGTTTGGATGAGGCAGAAGGACAAAGCTTACATGGGGAAGTAGGCAAACGGAATAGGATGGGCATAACGATTACAGATTGCAGGCAATGTGGGTAGGAGGGTTGCAAAGAGCTAAAATAAGGTTAATATTTCCATGATAATAGGCAGTTCTTGGATGAGAACGAACCACATATCAAGGTAAACTCCCAGATCCCAGCCAGATCATAATATGCTTTCTTTAATCAGAACAAAACAATCGTGGTTAACAGAGCATGATTAACATTTCTCACAATTACGTTTAGCTGGTCCTCAGTATTCTATTTCTGCCCCTAACAAGCCCAGGAGAGCTACCCTCTGGGTCTTGCATCCAACCCTTTGTCTGCACTTCCCATCCCATCAGTGAGGGCCGTCATGTCCAAGCTGTCTTGCAAACAGCGACTTTGAGACCTAAGCCTCAGGTCCATCTGGTGGTGCAGTTTGCCCTCAGCTGAGAGACCCAGGAATGAGGCTCACGGTAGGTAGGCAGTTGTCTTGTGTCTCTGGGTAGGCAGTTGCGCTGTGCCTACAAAATCCTCCCCCTGTCCCCTGAGGAGAGTTACTGGGGACTCAGGGCAGGGGCTACTCTTGATAGGTAGCGGTAAGGGCGTGTTGAACACAGGCATTCAGAATCCAGGAGCCTGGTGCTCACCTCTGTGCCTCTTAGTGCCAGTGGACATCCAAGCTAAATTTCAGGGATGTTCCCTCAGAGAACTAGGGGGCTGGGGGATGTGCCTGACCTCCCAGGCTGAAGGGAGCCTTACCAAAGGCGAGAAGACTGAAGGAGTGAATTAACTTTTTTAAAAGAATGGATAAGTTCTTCTGTATGGAGTTAGTGATGACTGTGCTTAAGGGTATTATTAAAGGACTAGTAGCCTACTCAGGTAGCTCAATTGCTCAGAGCATCTTCCTGATACACCAAGGTTGTGGGTTCAATCCCTGGTCAGGGCACATACAAGAATCAATCAATGAATGCATAAATAAGTGGGACAACAAAAATAAATGTCTCTCTCCCCTTCCTCTCTCTCTCTCAAATCAATAACTAGAAAAAAAATTTTTTAAAGGAAAAGTAGACACGTCATGTTCTGTAACCTCAGCTATGTAATTCTAGATCATTCATGCCCTAAATATTTATCAGGCTTTCACTATGTGCCAGGCACAGTCCTAAATGCCGGAGCTACAGCCAAGAGCAAAGAAGTCATGATTCTTGCCCTCTCTCTCAAAGCTCAAAACTGAGAGACAGAGGTAGACATTAATCAAACCATGGCGTAAACAAACTCTAACCCTGACAGTAACCTGAACTGATGGAAGGAGAGGGGGACGTAAGAGAGCAGGTCTGGTCTAGGAGATGAGGGAAGGCTGCATTTAGGAAGTGGCATTAGAACCGAGCATCAGGGTAGGGAAGGGTTAACCACATGTCGGGAGGGTGAATTCCTGGAATGACTAGCAGGAACCCAGCGAGGGTTGGGGGGTGAGACTGAGGAGGCAGGCCTGGTGGGCCCCAGGGAGGACCCAGAGTCTTTGAAGGTCTTCAAGCTGGGGAGTAAGTGATCACATTTCATTGTGAGGATTGTTTTTTCGGATTGAAGGAAACCAAGCTTTGAAGCAGGGGGACCAGAGTTTGTGGCTGTAGTTGGAGTATTAAACGTTCCCATTAACGTTTCTTATTTTTAAACAGAGAGGAATGGATTCCTGTCTTTGCAGAGCCTACAGGAATTTCTTTGAAGTCTTGTGTTGTGCTTTGCATTGATTTTTGTTACCAATCTTTTGGGGGGCCAGAGAAAACATATGAAATAGTTAAAACAAAAACAAAATTAAAAAGCAAAATAAAAACCACAGGGATTTGCCATGGAAAATAAGTTTTCCTTCAACCCCAAACCCCAAATATGTAGATCTTCTCAGAAGCTACAACAGTTAATAGTTTCATTAATAGCCTTCCAGAGTTATTTGTACATAAATAGGCATATATATTTATTCCATCATTATACATGTAATACATGTATAAATAACATTGAACGCTTTACATCTTATGATTTTGTCAAGTATACCTCAATAAAACTGGAAGGTAAAATTAAAATGTAAATAATAATATACCATATCTTGCTTTGTTCACTTTAAAAATGTATCTTAGAGCTCATCTGGCTGGCATGGATCAGTGGTTGAGTGTCTAGGTTGCAGGCCTGATCCCCAATAAGAGGCATGCTGGAGGCAATCAATGATTCTCTCTCATCAATTGATGTTTCTATTTCTCTCTCTCTCTCTCTGAAATCAATCAATAATATATATTTAAAAATTTGTCTTAGAGATTATTTCATATTAATACATAATATAATTGTTCCTTTTAATAGCAGCATAGTGTTCCACAGACTGACTAGCTCCCTGTTGCTAGACAATCAGATTGCTTCCAGTCTTTGGTACCCAAAGTAATGCTTCAGTGAACATCCTGGTACATTGATCTTTGTTCACAGGTCCAAGTTTAGCTATAAATGGCTGCTGTGTTAAAAGGTTATGTGAATTTAAAATTTTTATACAGTGCCAAATTGCTTTTCCAAAGATGTTACTCCATGTTTTATTTAAAATGCTGCAAATTGCCGAAACCAGTTTGGCTCAGTGGTAGAGTGTCGGTCTGCGGACTCAAGGGTCCCGGGTTCAATTCCCGTCAAGGGCATGTACATTGGTTGCGGGCACATCCCGGGTAGGGGGTGTGCAAGAGGCAGCTGGTTGATGTTTCTCTCTCATCGATGTTTCTAGCTCTCTCTCTCTCTTCCTTCCTCTCTGTAAGAAAATCAATAAAATATATTTTAAAAATAACAAAATGCTGCTAATTTTCCATTTTCTATAATATATCTGTGTGTATTTTCTTTTAATTTTCTGTGTATTTTCATGAAACCTGTCTTCCCCAAATATTCTTAGTTACACTGACAAGCCAGCAAATAGTGCTGTACGGATGGATCCATTGGCTTTTGCACATGCCTGGTACACGCTCAGGGAATGCCACTTTCAACTTGGTATGATGTGACCACTCCTTACTCCACACACTGAACTCCTCTGGCTGAGTTACCTGCACTGACAGGAAGAGATGCAGTCGGCACTCGGCTGAGCATGAGGTCCCAAAGGAGCCCAGAAGCCTCCTGTAAAAGGAGTTGAATTGACTAAAATTAGGACGATTAATTGTTCCTGAGTCTGACTCCTGCTCCCATCATTCTGCTCTACAAGGCCCTCGCCAATAACCTCCACATTACTCCATCCAATGGGCACTCTGGAATTCTTTGACATTTCTCAGTCAGTTTTACTTGGCCTCTTGCAGCACTCAATACTTAATTTCTGCCACTTGTAACTCTTCTCCTGTTTATAAGTCTTTACACTTCTGTTTTCCTTCTCCCTTTCTGGCTGTCCCTTATTAGTTTGTTACAATACCCTTTTCCATCAGGGAAAACTCCCACATAGAGTTGCTTAAAGCACAATCCAAGTTGCTATAATTTTTCTTCCCTCTGCTTTTTCTCATGACCCATTAGGAGATTGTAAAATCAATTTAATGGGTCATATAAGTATTTATTAAACATTGAAGCAATAGAATAAATAACATCAGGGTACCCAGCCAGAGCGGCTCCCTTGGTTAGACATCAGTCCTCTCTCTTGCACCGAAAGGTTGCTAGTTTGATTCCCAGTCAGGGTACATTCCAGGGTTGATCTTACATAAATATTTCACTCACCTGCTCCTCTGCTCCTCCTCCTCTAAGCATGTTCTGGGGTTAGGATTTAAAAAAAAAAAAATCAGGGTGCACTATCCACAGGGTATTTTATATATATATATATATATATATATATATATATATATATATATATATATATATATATCAAGGGTGGGGACCTTTTTTTTCTGCCAAGGGCCATTTGGATTTATAACATAATTCACAGGCCATACAAAATTATTAACTTAAAAATTAGCTGGCTATATTTGGTCAAACATTTCATTAACTTACCTTGGCAGGGCCAGAACAAATTATTTCTTGAGCCTTATATGGCCCATGGGCAAGATGTTCCCCCCCACTTATATAGTTTACATATTTTTTATATAACACACACACACACACACACACACACATGCACACACGTGCATACATGTCTTTGATGGCTGCAATGTAAAAAGTACATATTAATGTGAGGTGTAAATAAAGAGTGTGAAAGCTTCATATATGTTTATTTCTCAAGCCGAGTACTTTCCTTAGAATTTAAGACGGTGCATATTGAATCACCTATTCCACGCCTTCTCTTAGACATCCTCTATGGAGACCTCACACTCAACACAAACTCAAGGCTTTCATCCCAATCTTGGTATTTTCTCCTTTGTTCTGAATTTCAGGAAATGGTCCCACCATCGTTCCAATTGCAGAAGTGGGAGACCTGGGAGTCCATTGTGGTACTTACCCCTTCCCAGCCCATGTCCATCTTGTTGACTTAAGTGTCTAAATATATCTTTATCCTGACTGCTTTTCTCTATCTGCATCACCCAGGTCCAATTTACCCGTATCTCTCTCTCATCTGGGTAAACTGGGCATCTTTCTCCTTGGGCTCCCCTTGGGCCCACCCATTCTCTACAATGTCTCCTGAGTGGTACTTAACAAACACAGCCCTGATCATGGCACTGCCTTGTTAAAAATCCTTCAGTGGCTTCTCATCATTCCTAGACTCAAAATCTAGGTCTCTTCCCCCCCCCCCCCTTTCCCAAACCCCTTCCCCCAGGCAGCCACTTCTTTGCTTCTCTCTTCTCCTAAAGTCCAAGGGCTCTCTCCTCCTCCTCCTCCTCCAGGCAGCCACTTCTTTGCTTCTCTCTTCTCCTAAAGTCCAAGGGCTCTCTCCTCCTCCTCCTCCTCCTCCAGGCAGCCACTTCTTTGCTTCTCTCTTCTCCTAAAGTCCAAGGGCTCTCTCCTCCTCCTCCTCCTCCCCCTCCCCCTCCTCCTCCTTTTTTTTTTTTTTTTTTTTTTTTTGCCTCTATAACTTGTTCCCTGCGTTCACTCATACAGCTCAGCTGGCTCATTTATTTAAAAAATTAAAAAAATTAAAATTAAAAAAAAAATCTGAACATGGCTGACCAGAACCCGTGTAAAATCTCCAGCCTTAATTTCTACCATCATCTCCCTCCCCGCCTCTGTATCCTAGCCACACTGGCTGGGCTGGATAAGGTTGGTTGGCAGACAGCATCCATTCCCACTGTGTTTGTGTGCCTTCCTGTGCTACACGTATGTGCTACGTATTTCCAGACTTCTTTTCAGGTAGCGCTCCAGCGATGAGGCATACCATATTTTTCGGACCATAAGACGCACTTTTTTTCCCCCAGAAGTGGGGGGAAAAAGTCCCTGCGTCTTATGGTCCAAATATAGCCTACACATATACTTTAAAAAAAAAGTTTTTTTACTTGCCCGGCTCTGTGTGGTCTCTGTGTGCTTGCCCGGCTCTAAAATGGTTCTAAATACTGCTGTTTACTTTACAGGGTTGATTACATGTGTTTATGACTGTGATGTTGGGTTTTAATGCACATAAAATATTTTAGGACACTATTTGTTTCAGAATCTTTTTTTCTTCATTTCCCTTCTCTAAAAACTGGTGCGTCTTATGGTCCAGAGCGTCTTATGGTCCGAAAAATACGGTACTTGCATGAGATTCGGAGGGCAGAAGGAAGGCGGAAGTCACAGTGTTGGCTATTTTTGCTTGTAAGTTCTCGGGCTTCATGAACTTGACATTTCATTGTCCTGGCAGTAGCTTTCGGATCCTAGCATCCTGTCCTTGGGCAGCAGGTTCAGCAGTGAGTTCTCAAACTCGGCCTTTCCAGCGGTGAGCTCCTGGTTCCTTTCTGACTGTGAGGGCGGCAGCAGCTCCCCTGGCAGGTCAGTCTCTGTGGGTTCCAGGAGTTATTCCTAATACCCAGCCGGGGGCCATCACTCTCTTCACTAACCAGAGTGGTTTCTGTTTCTAAACCTGGACTCCCCTGGATTTCTAGATTTGTCCAGGGTCCTCCCATTACAGGGTTATACTTGTTATCCCCTTTGCCTAGGCCAGTGGTCGGCAGACTCATTAGTCCACAGAGCCAAATATCAACAGTACAACGATTGAAATTTCTTTTGAGAGCCACATTTTTAAAAATATATTTTTTATTGATTTTTTTACAGAGAGGAAGGGAAAGAGAGTTAGAAACATCAATGAGAGAGAAACATCGATCAGCTGCCTCCTGCACACCCCCACTGGGGATGTGCCTGCAACCAAGGTACATGCCCTTGACCGGAATCGAACTTGGGACCCTTCAATCCCCAGGCCTACACTCTATCCACTGAACCAAACCAGTTTTGGCAATGAGAGCCAAATTTTTTAAACTTAAACTTCTTCTAACGCCACTTCTTCAAAATAGACTCTCCAGGGCCGTGGTTGTTCTCCGGGATGTTATCCCTGACCCTTATTTCTTTGAATGAATTATCACAGTTTGTAAGTAATGTACCTATTTGTGTGACTCTGGAATTTGAGCCCCAGGGACTTGACTGTTTTGTGTTAGCCCATGGCCTAGAGTTAGTGCCTAACGTAACAGGTTGAATGAATGAGTGGACTGGAGGTGGCCAGACGGGAGGGTGTTAAGACAAAATCAAATCTCCCCAATAGCACGGACAAGCCCGGGCCGCCTCCTCTTGGCATGTCCCCAACCACATCTTCTGTGACTTTGCAGACTGGACATGCTGTGTGTTCCAGGTCTCTGCACAGGCTGTTTCTATGCTTGGATGTCTCTTCCTTCTCTGCTGGGCACTTATTCTTCCTGCAGGCCTCAGAGGAGACATCATCTCTGCTAGGAAACGTGTACTTCACACAATTCTGTACGTTTTGTATTTTTTCCCAGAGTATTTAAAAGCACTTATTATTTTTTAAGACTGCTTGTTACTTATCTGTATCTCCTTCTGTCTCGTCCATGGGCCCTGTGGATGCAGCCCAGCGCCTTGCACAGGCCTGGCAGCTAGTCCGCCAGCCTCGTCCAGGGATCTCGGCACACTCCCCTGGAGGCCGTGAACAGTGAGGAATTGTAATTTGGGGGCTGCTAGATGGGGAGAGGAAGCTGGGGGAGGTTTGTTCCGCTCCAGCCCTTGGCTCAATCCCCAGAACGCCAGGCAGGAGGCCCTGGGGCGGATTCTGTGGGGGAGGGGCAGGGAAAGTTTCTTCCTCCGCTCGCTCCAGGAGGGCGGTAGGGAGGGGCGGGGAGAGGGAAGATCCTTCCTAAGAGGCTCCTTGGAGCAGAGCCGGCTAGGGAGGAGGGGGAGGGGAGTCTGATGAATGCAGGCTTTCTCCGGCCCACTGGCCTCCAAGCGCTGGGAGGGAGGGAAATGCAGGGCAGAGAAGATGAGGGGGAGGGAGAGAACAAGAGGGAGGAATCCGGGAGGGAAGGGTCTGTTTGCTTTGGGGGACAGGAAGGAGAGGGGCTGGGCTGGCTCTGAAAAAGAAAAACGGTTCCCCAGAGCCAACCAGGCCCCAGCTACTCCAGATCAGCTCTGTAAATATCTGAAATCACTGATTCAGAATCAATACACTGGAAACTTTCTTAGGATCCTAACATCTCAGAGCTGAAGTCTTTCAGGGGTTTGGGTCTGGGGCCGAGGGGAGGGAATCTCCAGGATTAGTTCCCTTTGGAGCAGTGAGTCAGCTCTCCCCGCAGAATCCTGGGACTCTCTCTTCTTCCCTCAGAGCTAGAAGAGATGGCATTTTTAAAAAGCCCATGAATACTTGCAACCAATTCCTGGCACTTACAACTGTAAGGTGATGAAACGGACACCATTCCTCTGTCCTTCCCACAAGTCTGTAATTTCTCAAGGACAGAGTCCCTCTCACTCATTTTGGTACCATTCAGAACTGTGGTCTCAAAACGGGCCACCCATCAGAATTGCTTGGGGATGCTTGCTAAAAATGTTTCTCCTCGCCTCGCTCCAGTGATTCTGATTCTTTGGAGCCGAGTTAGGGACTTAACACTTGAGTTTAAGGCAGCCCATAGGGTGAAAATTTGGAGAGAAGACAAGGCAGAGGGAGTAACAAGTACAACCCTCCCTCCCCCCAATTACAACCTGAGTTTTAAGTGCATTAAGTGATTAGCACACTGGGTTTAGGGAGCAACTCCAAAGGGCCTGATTCAACAGAGTAGGTGATTGAGTGTTGCCTGCAGGGACTGGAACTGTATTTGCAAGGTAAACAAGTGGTGTGTAGGAGGAGGTATGGACTGAACTAGGGTCTGTGTACCCACGCACCTAATCGAAAGGAAGCACTGTTAGCAATACAAAAGATAAATATTTATTCAAACAAAACTTTTAACAATGGATTTTACATTCCAAGCCACAAGGAAATAGCAAAACTTAACGCAAAGGGAAGACAAAAACCCGAAGTAGTGTATTGTCTATTCTCCTTTAACTTGATAACAGTTGACCCAATGCTCTCTCGCATGGCCTATTTCACAAGTACATTTCAGAGTTAACAACTCACATAATTCTGGGTTCAAACAGCCTTTCTCCTGAGAGTCAGGAGTCTGCAGATGAACTCCATTCGCTGCTTCTCTGGGGTGTCTAATGCCTAACTATGGAGACTAAGGTGCAAATGTAAACCTTGGCTAGGTTTCCTTACACAGGAGCACCCGTTTCTCGCTGGTGGCAGCAAATGGGGAAGGGGGAGGCCCCCAAAGGACCAGGCACACTTTAATCCAGGTGGGATACCCCAAGGGAACCAGAGCGCCCTGGATTATGTCTCCCCAGTATGCAGAAGCCCCTGCTGAATCTTCCTTTTTCTGCTTTCTGGCCCAGATGGCACATTGTTCTGGAGAGATCAGACTTTCTGGGCCCTCAAGTGTTGAGGAAAATGTTGTGAAGTGTGAGAGGTAGTGGAATGAGCACTGGCCTTGGGGTCAGGGAACTCTAGGCTGGCTCCGGCACCAGACAGCTATTAATAGTATGTGATTTTTGACCCATTTAACCTCTGGGCCTGTTTCACTGTTGGAAAACCTGGGGATTGGTGTAAACCAATTTTTAGGTTCTTTCCGACAGGAACATTCTAGAATCCATACTTTTGTGGCTCTTCTAAGCCACCGAAAGAGCTGTCGCAAAGTCTATGTATTTTTTAATGCCATAAAGAGAGACCCTTGGCCACGTTCAGAGCTTATTGACTCAGGTTACAGACACTTCTAACAACACTGGTTTTTCACAAATTCTCAGACCACACGGATTAGAAGCAGCAAATGGTAAGGGGGAGGAGGGGACGAGCTGCACAAGCCAGACATCCTGACAGAAGTCACAGTCAAAAAACGTTTTCAAGTCAACAAACACGGATGGAGCGCAGTGTCTACCACGTGCTGGGCCCCGCACATAGTGCTGGGCCATCAAGTTGAGCGAGGCAGCCCCCAAAAGGGTGAAAACTCGGGGAGAAGACAAGGCATATAGGGAGGAACAAGTACAAACCTCCCGTCCCCCAATTACAAAAAAACCGAAGACAAGAAAATTCAATAGAGGGACTGGCGACCTCGCTGCACACTAACCGCTGTCGGTAAGTCATTACGAATGACAGTCACCAATTCGGAAAAGGCTGACATGGAGTAAACTCGGTTCAAGGCAGAGATAGAGAGAGATATCTCTTGTTTTAAAAAGTCTCTTTCAAACACGATAGAAAACGGTTTCAAAAAAGGTTTTGGCACTTAACGAGGGGGTAGGTAAACTGGCTCTGGATTCACCCTGGCAGGCAGGCAGGCGGACGGGCATGCTCAGTGCCCGGCCACCCCGGGCGGCAGCGGGGGCGCCGCGGCGGCATTGGCGGCGTTGTGCACGGCTTTGGGGCACTGCGCGAAGGCGTGCCCCCGCTTGCCGCAGAGGTTGCACACGATGCCCTTGCGGCAGTAGGGGCTCAGGTGGCCCTCCTCCCCGCACCGGAAGCACCGGTCCTGCGTGCAGCTGCCGCTCAGGTGGGTCCGGGAGCCGCACTTGAAGCAGGTCTTGGGCTGCCCCTTGTACCAGCTGTAGCCGCGCTCGGCGCCCAGGAAGAAGGCGCCCGGGAGGTGGCGGACGCCGCCCTCGCCCTGGCGCAGCTCGATCTCGCACTTGTACTCGCCGGTCCAGATGCCGAAGCGGTCGGTCACCTTGACGGGCACGGCCAGCACGTCGCAGTGGCGCTTGAGCCAGGTGACGATGTCCTCCACGTCCACCGTCTCGTTGCGGAAGAGGATGAAGAGCGTCTTGAGGCTGGCCCTGCCGCGGCCCAGCACCACGAAGTTGTCCCAGCAGTCCTCCTCCTGGCGCTTCTCCTCGTACACGCGCAGGAACAGCGCCAGCTTCTCGGCCGAGCGGAAGCTCACGTCGAACTCGCGGCTGCCGGGGATCTGGATGACGGCGTAGATGTCGCCGGGCTCCATGCCGATGGAGCGCAGGATGAGCGCGCCCACCACGAAGTCCCGGGTGGGGCAGGCGCTCTCGTCGCCCTGGAAGCAGATGCGCACGAGAAAGCGGCCCTTGCCCGGGCCCCCGGCCGCCGAGCCCGCCGCCGCCGCCGCCGCCGCCCCCAGCGCGTCCTGCGGGGGGTCCTCCGCCGCGCCCGCGGCCGCGCCGAGCCTGGACGGCGTCGCCATGGCCGCCCCCTCGGCCTTCTTCCGGCGGCCGGCCTCCGCGGCGCCTTTCTTCTTGCGGGGGTCCGCCGCCTCGCCCGCCGGCTCCCTCCGCCGGCCCTTGGGGTCCCCGCGGCTGGCCGGCGGGAAGTCGCCGAGGCTCGGCGCCGCCAGGCCCGCGAGGGCGCCCAGCGCGCCCGCCCCGCCGCCGCCGCTCTCCTCCTCGCGCCGCGGCGGCCGCGACTCGCGGAACTCACCCTTGTTCGCGGCCAGGTTCTTCACCACCTGCGCCCAGCCCAGCTTCCCGCGGCCGCCCGCCGGCTCCTCGGCGCGGGCCGCGGGGCGCGCGGCGGGCAGCAGCTGCGGGCGCCCCCGCTTCCTCTCCTCCTCGGGGCCGCCGCCGGTGGCCATGTTACCTACTTCCCAGCATCCTCCACTCGCCCCCGCAGCCACGGGGCGCCCATCGCGCGGGGCGGTGGGTTTGGGAGGCTTTTTTTTTTTTTTTTTTTTTTTGAAATTTGACGCCGCGCTTCCCCGCCCCGCCAAAAGCACGGACGTGCGGCGCCGGGCAGCCGCGCGGGTTCCGGGCCCTGGTAACGGCTGCGCGCGCTTCCGGCCGGCGCGCCCCGCCCCGCCCCGCCCCCCGATCCCCCGACCCCCCGACCCCGGCCCGGAGCCCGGAGCGCGGAGCTGGGAGCTGGGAGCGCGGCCCGGAGCCCGGAGCTGGGAGCGCGGCCCGGGCCCGGGAGGCCTTGGCGGCCGCCGCCTCGCTCTCGAGGATTCGGGTTGCGCAAGCGGCCCTGTCCCCGCAGCCCGCAGCCCCGGGGCGGGCCGAGCCTGGACCTCGCCCATCTTGGCGGCTTTTTGTTTACCTTTTCCATTCAGAGGAAACCAAACTTAGCCCTCCCTCCTCCCCGGGGAACCACCAGGCGAGGTTGGGTTATTTCAAACACACAGAAAGTTGAATTCAACCGCGAACGTTTCGCCTTCTGACTATTTTAACTTTCTAGCATTAAAACCTTACTGCACTACACCTCTAGCACACTACCCTTCTGTCCATCAGGCCTTAGTTTTGATAGTAATTTTTTTTTTAGTTTTTTTTTTTTTTTAAGTAAGATGACATTATTATTATTATTTTTTTTTTAAAAAAAAGATCTCCCGCATCCTCAGGAGAACAGTTTATAACACACTGAGCGCCGGAGCGCCCGGTCCCGTTCTAAGCACAGCGCAAGCCTGGCCACATGGAATCTTCCAAAAGCAATGGAATCTTCCAAAAGCAGTGTTGCCGTTGCCATTGTTCAGGACAGAGGGGCTCGGAGAGGGGGTTCAATTACGTGGCCCCGGGCAGAGCTCCTAATAACAAATGGGCGGCTTGTATTTATGTATTAAACCGCTTTGTTTCTGACGTTGTGCATCCGGGGCTCTGCATCTGACTCTCCAGGAAACAGTCTTAACACAGATTCCTGGCTACAGTTAGCACCGGACAGAATAAATCTGTTCCTCTCGCGTCTGTCTCAACTGGTGTTTGGAGATACAGCATTTGGGTGACTGAGGACCTTTCTGCCAGTGTTTTGTCTTTTTTCTGCCTATCTGCACATTCCAGGGTGCTCCTTTCCCCCTTCAGGGAAGGAAAAGGTGGCTGTGGAGTCAGGGAGACCGGCCCCCCTGTACATCTGAGCGCTTCACATCGCAGCCTCGCCCCGTGGGGCCAATGACTTCAGTTTCCATAGCTTCAATCTGCTCCCCCACAACAAAGGGATGTTAACACCTACCGTCAGAGGAGGGATGTGGGAGTTCAAGGAGATAACATGTGCTAAAGACCTTGATCCACGGTGTTTTAAAAAAATTTTTTTTAAGCTTTAAAAAATCTTTTTTTATTGGTTTCAGAGAGGGAGGGCGAGGGGGAGAGAGAGAGAAGCATCGATGATAAGAATCATTGATCATTCCACAGCGGGTTTTCCAGGATTGGTTAATTTAATGCCTCAACGATGCTATCAAAGGGACAGGTCCCCTCCACTTTCCCCTCTTCCATTCCGATGTTTAGTTACCTCCCCTCACAGTTCCACAATTCTGGGAATGCCACACAGATATGACAGTATCTAGTAGCAGATGAGAAAATGTCTCTCTCTCTCTCTCTCTCTCTCTCTCTCTCTCTCTCTCTCTCTCTATATATATATATATATATATATATGTAATTTATTTCAGAGAGGAAGGGAGAGGGAGAGAGACAGAAACATCAATGATGAGAGAGAATCACCTGTCCCCCCACCCCCCAATCGGGATCAACTGCAACCCAGGCTGGACCAAACACATAGGTCAAAGCTCAACCACTAAGCCAATGGCCTGGCTATAATGTCTATTTAAAAAAAAAATTATATATATATATATATATATATATATATATATATATATATTATTTTTTACAGAGAGGAAGAGAGAGGGATAGAGAGTTAGAAATAGCAATGAGAGAAAAACATCAATTAGCTGTCTCCTGCACACCCCCTACGGGGGAAGTGCCTGCAACCAAGGTACATGCCCTTGACCGGAATCAAGCCCGGGACCCTTGAGACCACAGGCCAACGCTCTATCCACTGAGCCAAACCGGTTAGGGCTCTATTTTTTTTTTTTTTTAAGTGTGATGAAAATCTTTCCTAAAAATATCTAAGTAGACTTCTCACCCTATTCTTTGTCTCGACTTTTATCAGATGCCTATGACTAAACCAAAAACTGGCAAGAGAAATGGACCCGTGAAACCTAGCTCAGACCAATCATGATTTCTGGAGAGGGAGCTGGGACTAGGGCTGGGGCCTGCCTCCTCTAAAGACAGTGCCTGTCTGAGTAAGATCAAGCTGAGATGCACCGGGGAAAAATGGCTGTTGGGTAGGCAGCCACCCAGGTTTGCTGCGTATTGCTACCTCCTACTTTTTAACTCTTTTGTGGTACAGAGCTTCTCAGCTGGAGTTGTGGTCCAGTGGGCTTTGTAAATGTGTGTGTGTGTGTGTGTGTGTGTGTGTGCCTGACAGTGATTCCTTCAGCCCTAGGGACAGCCGAGAGGGTCCTGGATGGCCGGAGTACCTAGCTAATGCTTTTATCATACCAGTCTCTCTCTTTTTTTTTTTTTTTTTTATATATATTTTATTGATTTTTCACAGAGAGGAAGGGAGAGAGATAGAGAGCTAGAAATGTCGATGAGAGAAACATCGACCAGCTGCCTCTTGCACACCCTCTACCGGGGATGTGCCCGCAACCAAGGTACATGCCCTTGACCGGAATCAAACCTGGGACCTTTCAGTCCGCAGACCGACCAATCTCTTCTGTTTACCGTAGTGTGCAGTACAATTTAAAACATTTTCTTGTGATTTTTAACGGGGGAGAAATTGGGCAGCTCTGGCCTAGTATTCTTTAGTAACATTCCCCTATTTAAGTTTAGGAGATTTCAAATTATTTACTCCCTCCAAATTATTTTTTAAACTGGAATGTACTTTTATTTTATTTACATTTTAAATATTTCATGGATTGATTTGAGAGAGAGAGAGAGAGAGAGAGAGAGGGAGGGAGAGAGATTGATTTGTTGCTTCACTCATCCATGCATTTTTTGGTTGATTCTTATATGTGAAATATAGTAGCAATCATATTTGGGTAAAAACTGCTGTTTTAATTTTAACCCTGCTATTCTGGTTTCAGCACTTGCTTACTTGCTTAAACAATAGGGTAGCTGCCTCAGCTACCAGATTGAGACCTGGAGGCTAAGGCAATTTTCCTGTGTCTGTGGACCAGGACCACAAGAGATTGATTCCCACTGACTCAGTAGCTCCAGGAGTAGAAATTGTAGATAATCTTTAGAGATTAACCACTCAGGTCTGCTTCTGTACTATCTACTTTAACAAGATAGGGCCACATTCCAACGTCCAGCAGGAAGTGGCTGGGAACGGCCTTACTGGCTGTTCCCAGCCTTTGGAATTTAGAATTTAGAACAAAGGAAAATTCTTGTGGTTTAGACCTTAAAAAGGACTGCCTACACCTGGAACGGTGCAGTCTTGTGGACTCCACCTGCGTGTGGTGCTTTCTCGGCCGTCCTGGCCAGTTCAACAAATCCTTGCCTGCTTTTTTTAAATCAATCATCAGCCTCGGTGGTCTTATTTTGAACCCAGGGTTCGACCCCACAACAATATGTGCCCTGACCAGGAATCAAACTCACAATGTTGGCCCTGTCCAGTTTGGCTCAGTTGATAGAGCATCAGCTCATGGACCAAAGACTGAAGGGTCTTGGGTTCAATCCCTGTTAAGGGTAATATACCTGGATTACGAGCTCTATCCGTGGCCCTGGTCAGGGTGCTGGGAGGCACCAAGTTAATATGTTTTTCTCGCATGTATGTTTCTCTCTCTGTCTTTCCCCCTGCTTTCCACTGTCCCTAAAAATCAATAGAAAAATATCCTTAGGTGAAAATTAATGAATAAACAAACAAGGAAGACACGCAACCTTGGCTTATTGGGACGATGTTCTAACCAACTGAGCTACCTGGCCAGGGTGGGAATGCATTTTTAAATTTATGCTATATAGCCCTAACTCAGTGGTTGGCAAACTGTGCCTCTCGAGCCACATGTGGCTCTTTGGCCCCTTGAGTGTGGCTCTTCCACAAAATACAACGTGTGGGTGCACATGTACAGTGTGATTGAAACTTTGTGGCCCATGCGCAGAAGTCGGTTTCTCAAATTTCTCAAAAGAAATTTCAATCGTTGTACTGTTGATATTTGGCTCTGTTGACTAATGAGTTTGCCGACCGTTGCCCTAACTGGTTTGGCTTTGTGGGTAGTGAACTGAAGGGTCCCAGGTTCAATTCAGCTCAAGGGCACATGCCTGGGTTGTGGGCTCGATCCCCAGGGGGGGCGTGCAGGAGGCAGCTGATGGATAATTCTCTCTTATTATTGATGTTTATATCTCTCCTTCTTCCTTCCTCTCTGAAACCAATAAACATATATTTAAAAAAAAAGTTTATGCTATATATAGCAAATCTGGAGTGTGGAGAGAGAATTGGAGTGGGGCAAGAGTGGGAGCTGATACTGTAGTCCAGGCCTGAGAGGAAGCAGGGTATGTGTGTGGGTGACGGTAGTAAGTGGCCTGATTCCAGAAATACTTTAAAGGTATTGCTGACAGATTTGGATGTGGGATGAAAGATGAGTCAAGGATGACTGCAGGAAGAGCTGTCATTTTGAGTTGGGTGAAAATGTTTCTGGGGAAAGAATGCATGCTAGTTGCCTAATGCTGTCCAAATGGAGACATTGAGTAGACAATTGGCTGTATGTGACAGGAATTCAGGGAAGAGGCTGACGATGTGAGGCTGGGAAGCATCTGGGTAATTATGGGATCTGAAGTCATAAGACTGGAAGGGAGCACATGGGGTGAAAGCAGCTATTACTGGGGCAATCCAGTAATAAAGGGAGAAGAGGAGGGGCCAGCAAAAGAGAAGAAAAGGAGGTAGGAAGGAACTCCTGAGAGTGGTTTCCTGGATGCCACGTTTAGAAAGCATGTCAAGGAAGGAGTGACCCATTGTGCCAA
This sequence comes from Pipistrellus kuhlii, assembly GCF_014108245.1. NCBI lineage: Eukaryota > Metazoa > Chordata > Mammalia > Chiroptera > Vespertilionidae > Pipistrellus > Pipistrellus kuhlii. Next base: position 55,254,555 of record NW_023425562.1, on the reverse strand, counting down.
ATGCTGCACGTAGGCCAGGTAAGACGAGGTAAGATGAGGTTTAGCAAAGTGGAGGTCACTAGTCGTGTTGATTGACAAGGGGAGTTTCCGGGGAGAGTGGGACAGTGAAAGCCTGGCTGAAGAGGCAGAGAGGAATGGTAAACAGAGTAGGCACATCTCTGTAGGAGTTTTGCTGTGAAGTGATGCAGAAATGGAAGGGGAGCTGGATGGAAGTGACCACTTAAGTTTTTGTTTTTGTTTTTTAATATATTTTATTGATTTTTTACAGAGAGGAAGGGAGAGAGATAGAGAGCTAGAAATGTCGAAGAGAGAGAAACATCGACCAGCTGCCTCTTGCACACCCCCCACTGCCCTTGACCGGAATCGAACCTGGGACCCCTCAGTCCGCAGACCGACGCTCCACTGCTGAGCCAAACCGGTTTCGGCAAGTTTTTTTTTTTTTTTTTTTTTAAATATATTTTTATTGATTACAGAGAGGAAGGGAGAGGGAGAGGTAGAAACATCAATGATGTAAGAGTATCGTTGATCGGCTGCCTCCTCCATGTCCCACCCTGAGGACTGAGCCTGAAACCGGGGCATATGTCCTGACTGGGAATTGAACCATGACCTCTTGCCATAGGGTGACGCTCAACCATTGGGCCGTGCTGTCTGGGCATGCTCACTTTTTTTTTTTTTTTTTAATAGAAGAAATTAAAATATGTTGGTATGGAAAAGAGTGATGGGAGAAAACGGGGTGAACTGCTGGGGAAATACCTTAGAGAAAGTAAGAGAGACTAGGATTCAGTGCATAATTGTAGGAATTGGTCTCAGTGGGCAATTTATACAGAGTCACAGGAGAGATGTAAGTGGGTGAGTCAAGAAGGTGAAGTGAACTTTTGAGTTTACTGATCCCAAGATTTTCTTAATGAAATAGGAAGCAAATTCAAGAGTAAGGATTTGTTCCTTTTTTCCTTCCTTCCTTCCTTTCCCTTAAAAAAAAAATAATAAGGATGAAGAAGGAAGCAATGGAGGTTTGATGAGAGTGAAAATATGACATCATCCTTTAGGCTGAGGGATATTTGAAACCAAGGTGAAAAGAACGTGTGGAGAGCTTCGTTTTGCCCTGCAAGGTTCGTCCCTCTAGGCACGCCGTAGTCTGCGTGTCCGTTCCCTTGGAGACGCGGGCCCAGGGGACGCGTCTGGTCTCCCAGGGACGTTGGAGCGGCCTGAGTTCCCGCGCCATCCCCGCTGAGGCTGGGAAGTTGGAGAAGGCGAATCAACAGGCATCCCAAGAGATCGGTGCCCCACGGACTCCCCGAGTCTCCTTCCATCTTCCCCAATGCCGCGTGTAGGTGGAAGGAGGAACGCGAGGTGGGGAAGGGCGCACGCCTTTGCCCCCCGCCCGCGCTGGGGGGCTCTCCGCGGTCTCACGGCCCCCCCCTCCGCCCCCTTTCCTCGCCCACATCTCCCCGGCGCCCCCTCCCCCTCCCCCGGCGCCCTCTGGGTTCTGGTTTTGGATTCACGCCTGTTTCCTGCTTGCTGCTTGCATCCCATGGGTTGGAATGATGGAAGGTCTTTCCCGCCTAACTGTTTTCTGACCTACCTACCCTAGGCGTCGCTCTCCACCCCCCAAGGTCCAGGCTCTGGTGAGTAGGAGTTGGGTGGGGGTAGGGGTGGGGTTGGGGGAGGGAAGGGGTGGGGGTAGGGTAGGAGAGGAAGGGGAGAGGTTCGCTGATCCTGAGCCTGCAGCCCTCCTGCTCTCCATTCCGCTGAAGCGACAGCCTTGGGTGGCAGGGGCCTGAGCTCTGGATTCCAGGCCCTGCTGTGGGGCCGCGGCATGCCTCTGGGCCTCAGTTTTCTTACCACCTTTATCAGGATGGAAGGGTGTGGGTATGTGATGTCTCTCTCTCTCTCTCTCTCTCTCTCTCTCTCTCTCTCTCTCTCTCTCTCTCTCTCTCTCTCTCTCTCTCTCTCTCTCTCTCTCTCTCTCTCTCTCTCTCTCTCTCTCTCTCTCTCTCTCTCTCTCTCTCTCTCTCTCTCTCCTGTGATTCTATGGTATGCCGGTTCCCTTTGGGTCTTTTTCGTGCCTTCTGTTCCTCACAGTTCTTAGCACCTCACAGCCTGGATGTGCTTAGTAAGTTCAGGCTGGCTGATGATAGAGTGATGGCTGACGCTTATGGAGCACTTACCACCTGCTCTACACACCTCTTTCAGAATTCTCACACCCACCTAGGGAGGTAGGTTTATCATTAGATCCAGGCCACAGATGAGAAACTGAGGCTGAGAGAGGTAAAGTCACTTGCTCAAGGTCACGGACATTGATAAGGGGGGAAACTGGAATTATTATTATTATTTTTAAAAATTTTACTTATTTTTTACAGAGCGGAAGGGAGAGGGATAGAGAGTTAGAAACATCGATGAGAGAGACACCGATTTAGCTGCCTCCTGCACACCTACTGTGGATGTGCCCGCAACCAAGGTACATGCCCTTGACCGGAATTGAACCTGGGACCTTTCAGTCTGCAGGCCGTAGCTCTATCCACTGAGCCAAACCTGTTAGGGCTATTTTTTTGGGGGGAGAGGGGTTTGACACTTTTTTCCAGTTAGATAACTTGTCTGACTGTTGAAATCAGCTAGACTCATTCCTGCAAAAGTCTCCCTTAAATTTTGTTTTGGGAACAAACACATAAGCACACACACACAGAGACAAATTGACCTCCGCCACCCACTAAAAGCACATCAAGATGTTCTGACCAGAATCCTCTTTCGTTGGAAATTTTAAAAAAGATATATATTTTTATTGATTTCGGAGAGGAAGGGAGAGGGAGAGAGAGAGAAACATCATTGATGAGAGAGAATTACTGATCAGTGGCCTTCTGCATGCCACCTACTGGGGATCGAGCCCACAACCGCAGGCATGTGCCCTTGACCAGAATCGAACCTGTTACTCTTATGTCTGCAGACCATCTCTCTATCCACTGAGCCAAACCGGTTAGGGCTGAAGCTGGAATTTGAACCCATAAGGCTGTGTGACTGATTCTGTTTTGTCTGGTAGGATTATGCTACATGGCAGCTGTCCAAACAAAAAATCAAGCCATTCGTTCCGCTTCCGGTCACACACAAAAGTGGCCATAAGAAAAGCAAAATGAAGATTATCGACCAGCCAGGTGAGCAGAGGCACTCTGGGCTGGAATGGGAGTTGGGGATCGGATAGAGTGAATGCCCTCGGCCCTTGGTGACTCCATTTATTTTAGGGGAGGCTCACTGTTTGACACAGAAGCTTATATCTAATATATGTCAAAGGACATGTGTGCATCTGGGCAGGAGGAGGTAGTCTTTTCTACATGATTATTATTATTTTTTAAAAAAATATATTTTATTGATTTTTTACAGAGAGGAAGGGAGAGGGATAGAGAGCTAGAAACATCCATGAGAGAGAAACATCAACCAGCTGCATCCTGCACACCCCCACCGGGGATGTGCCCACAACCAATGTACATGCCCTTGACCGGAATTGAACCTGGGACCTTTCAGTCCGCAGGCAGACGCTCTATCCACTGAGCCAAACTGGTTTCGGCTCTACATGATTATTTAGGGGCCTAGATTCCTTTAGCCTTTGTGGCTATAACATTTTGTAAGGCCTTAAAGTTCTCTGCTGGATACTTCTGCATCCAGCTGACAGAGCAGGAACAGAGAGAAAACAAGAATATGGATGATTTTGTGGGCATTTTATTTTCCAGGGCCCAGACTTGAAGTGATACAATATCACTTCCAATCAGAAGCCATAACTCAGTCATCTGACCACTCCTAACTACAAGGGAAGATGAGAGATGTAGCCCAGCTGTCTGTCCAAGAGGAAAAGAAAATAGGGTTTGGTGAATTCAGGGTCATCTCTGCTACATCACTGTCATGCCTTCCAGCGGAGTTCTGAGGCCTGGGCCAGGCAGACATGGCTTCAGATCTTGACTCTGCCTTTTACTCTCTGGGGAAAATCATTTATTCCTCCATGCTGACCTGATAGGATTGTTGTGAGAATTAAATGAGATGATCTCTTTAAAGCATTGTTGCTCAACTTTTTGGTCCCAGGTTCAATTTGCCAAACTCAACACTCCTTTTTAAAAAATATATCTTATTGATTTTTTACAGAGAGGAAGAGAGAGGGATAGAGAGTTAGAAACATCCATGAGAGAGAATCATCGATCAGCTGCCCTTGCACACCCCCTACTGGGGATGTGCCCACAACCAAGGTATATGCCCTTGACCAGAATCGAACCCGGGACTTTTCAGTCCGCAGGCCGACTATCTACTGAGCCAAACCAGTTCCGGCTCAATACTCCTTTTAATAACAAATATTTTGTGATATTCCTTTAGTCTCTTGAAATAAATTTCATAGATAATATAACCTACCTACATATATAACAAAGAAATAATATAATACCCTAACTATAAATAAAAAGTAAAAGTTTTTTTTTTATAGTTTAATAATGTATTTCAATATGTAAATGCTCAGCTTGGACTCCACTAGAAGATATGATGAGGTCATCAGAGCTTACTTACAGAGGTACAGCAAGCATGTCAAACTCAAAGGCTAACACGAACCAAATAAACAAGGTTTAAGTTTATGTGGGCCACAAAAAAACACAAACTTCAATTTTCATAGTAACGTAGGATTATTTCAATAGGAACATGCTGAATACAAAGGGCTGAAATAAATGAGTAATCGTTAACATGAAATAATAGAACATTTTAATAAAAATATTTTTTTCTTGAACATTAACTTACCAGACACTGAATAATTGCACAAATTAATAAGCGTAATGCAAATAAACCTATTCTTCATGTTCCTTGAAAGAGAAATATTTCCTGTTGTGCACACCAAGTAAGTTAGTCCAAGACTAATGATGTGGCAATCGGCTGCTAAAATATTCGCTGCTAGTATTAGTGGAGAGAAATGGTGCACCTGCGTGTAAGGCACATAAGAGAAATGAGTGCGACATGATTATAGTAATTAGTCATCAGCGAACGTTGTAGTTCATTATTACTAATTATGTATAACTGGATATTGTAAAAGTTAAGTTATGAAATTTTTATTAAAACGTTCTTACATACCATTATGTTGGCTGGGCTGCAAAAATACTTGTGGGCCGCATGCAGCCCGTGGGCTGCGCGTTTGACATGCTTGATATAGAGAATCCTGGTGAATGTAACAGTTGCAAAGGAAGGCAGACTGACAGGTGGTAAGATATTGGGACTCTAATACCAGGGGGATTTTTCATTGCTGCCATGATTTACAAAGTGGTACCTTCCTTTTGATAAATTCCAAACAAAATAAAGCATGATCTTTCTTTTGATTGTAGCTGCTTTCGTGGAAAATTCCACATTATAGTAAACCTCTGCAAAATATTCTCTCTCTCTCTCTCTCTCTTTCTCTCCCTCTCTTTCTTTCTCTTTCTCTCTCTCTCTCTCTCTCTCTCTCTCTCTCTCTCTCTCTCTCTCTCTCTCTCTCTGCCAATCCTCGCCCCAGGATATTTTCTATTGATTTTTAGAGAGAGTGGAAGGGAGGAGGAGAGACAGAGAAACATTGATGTAAAAGAGACACATTGATTGGTTGCCTCTGGCTTGTGCCCATTTGGGGATGGGGATCGAGCCTGCAACTGAGGTGCATGCTCTTGACTGGAATTGAACCTGGGACCCTTCAGCCTGCAGGCCACTACTTTATCCAGTGACAAACCGGCCTGGGTGCAAAATATTCTTTGTGTTTATATGTGACCCACAGTCCGGTTCGGGGATCAAACCATTCTAAATAGCGTTTTCACCTACATCAGTATCTGTTAGGATTTTGGAAGGTCGGGTAGACATAGGAGAATTCTGTGTTCCGTGGGGCTGTCCTGTTTGGGGGATGTCTAGTATCCCTTGCTCCCACCCACAGGTGCCAGTTGGGTCCCCCAATATTTGTGAAAACTCTGCCAAGGTACCTAAAAAAAGGTACCCTTTTGAGAATCATTGATGTAAAGTGATGATCTTAAGGCCTGGTGGTGGTAACAGAATTTTTGTCTAGAGCCCTAGACTCTATTCAGACAGCATCTTTATTTTATTTTTATTGATTTATTTTAAAAAATATATTTTATTGATATTTTACAGAGAGGAAGGGAGAGAGATAGAGAGCCAGAGACATCGATGAGAGAGAAACACCGACCAGCTGCCTCCTGCACACTCCCTACCGGGGATGTGCCCGCAACCAACGTATAATACATGCCCCTGACTGGAATCGAACCTGGGACCCTTCAGTCCACAGACCGACGCTCTACCACTGAGCCAAACCGGTTTCAGCTGTTTTATTTTTATTTAAAATATATATTTTTATTGATTTCAGAGAGGAAGAGAGAAGGAAAGAGAGAGAGGAACATCAATGATGAGAGGGAATCACTGATTGGCTGCCATCTGCATGCCCCTACTGGGGGTGGAGCCCGAATCCCAGGCATGTGCCCTTGGCTGGAGTCGAGCCTGGGACCATGCAGTCTATAGGCTGACGCTCTATCCACTGAGCCAAACCTGCTAGGGCTCAGACAGCATCTTTAATGAAACTCTTGCCCAATTCCTTTACTGAGAAGCCAGTGAAGTATATAACAGACACAACCACAAAAAGAACAAGAGCAATGAACATATGTCAAGCACTTACTACCTGTCAGATACTGTTCGCAGCACTTTACAACTATCACTTCAGTTAATCTCCCAGACAGCCCTGTGAGGAGGGTGCTGCTGTCATCATCTCTTACCGATGAGGCACAGACAGGTGTAACTCCAAGGCCACTCAGGCGGGGCATAGCCAGGCCCAGCTGGGGCATTTGACAGTTTGGCTTTAAGACCCACAGTCTTTTCCCCCATTTGATGTTTAGGGAGAGTGGAAGGGAGAGAGAAAGACAGAGAAAAACATCGATGTGAGAGAGACACATTGATTGGTTGCCTCCTGCATGTGCCCTGACCAGGGCTTGGGCTGGGGAGGAGCCTGCAACCGAGGTATGGGTCCTTGACCGGAATCGAACCTGGGATCTTTCGGTCTGTAATCCAATGCTCTATCCATTGAGCCAAACCGGCCAGGGCAGGACCCACAGTCTTAGCCATACATATTTAGCTGGAGAGAGTGTGGGCACTGGAGATATCCTGGTGAAGGATACAGATTGGGTTTCTAGTCACTAAGAGCTCATGGTTCCAACCTCAAACATGTAACTACACAACCGTTTATACTTAGAAGAAGATGATCATCTCGTTCACTCCTTACAATGACGGGAGATGATGTTATCACCATTTTACAGATGAGGAAACTTAAGCTTAGGATGGTAACATGTTCTGTGCAAAGTCGTGTCCTGACGACAGTTTTGTATATTCAAGAGAAATCAATCATTTCTACCAAGGTGGAATAGCCCTGTTTCTTTCTATTCCTCCCTTGCACAACTAAAACTTGTTGGATATAACACACAAACAGAAAGACTCTGAAAACTGCAAAGAAGACGGTGGACTGTTAGTGAGGTGAGTGGACACAATCATCTGGAATGACGATGAATACGGGGAAACCAAATTTAAAACAGTACATTTACAATCGCTCTAGAGAAAATGATTGGCCCGGCTGGCTCAGTGGTTGAATGTTAACCTGTGAGCCAGGAGGTCACATTTCGATTTCCCATCAGGCCTTATGCCAGGGGTGGTGAGCTCAATTCCCAGTGTGAGGCATGCAGCAGGCAGCTGATCAATGATCCTTTCTCATCATTGTTGTCTCTATCTCTCCCTCTCTGAAATCAATTAAAAAAAAAAAGGAAAAAAAGGAAATGATATGTAGGTATAAAGTTAACAAACATATATAGGATTTGTATGTTGAAAATTATATATAATGCTGGTGAACGAAATCAAACAACTAAGTGAATAGAGAGTCATACCATGTTCATGGATTGGAAGACTCAACATAGCAAAGATGTCAAATTTCCCCAAATTGATGTATATGTTTAATACAGTTCTTATAAAAATTCCAGCAATGTTTTATAGACAAAGACAGGTTTATTTTAAAATTTATATAGGAAAGCAAGGCCCTAGAGTAGATAAGACAATTTTGAAAATTGGAAGAATTTGGAATTCTTAGATATAATTTTTATATCTCTTTATATCTTTTGCCCATTTTCTAACTGAATTGTTTTTCTGTTGAATATTAAGAATTCTTAATACTCTTAATATGTTTAATACAGTATATGTTTAATATAGTATATGTATATGTTTAATACAGTTCCTATAAAAATTTCAGCAATGTTTTATAGACAAAGACAGGTTTATTTTAAAATTTATATAGGAAAGAAACAGAACAGAAATATATATATATATTACAAAATTATGGAAATGCAGAACAGAATAGTGATTGCTAGTAGTTAGGGACAGATGGGAAGAGGATGGTAAGGCGAGGGGAGTAGGCGTGGCTGTAAAAAGGTAGCATGAGTGATCCTGTGGTTAGGGAACTATTCTTTTTAAAAATATATATATTTTATTGATTTTTTACAGAGAGGAAGAAAGAGGGATAGAGAGTTAGAAACATATTAATTCTTAAGATATAAAAATTGAAAATTGGAAGAAAATGGGAAGAATCAGTTTACATGATTTTAAGGCCAACTATAATATATAGCTATAATAATAAAGACAGCATATTATTGGCAGAGAGACACACAGGTCAGTGGAACAGAATAGAGAAACCGGAAATATAGGCACACAAACATGCCCAGCTGATTTTTTTGTTTTGTTAATCCTCACTAGAGGTTATTTTTTCCATTGATTTTTGGAATGGAAGGGAGGGAGCAAGTGGAAGGGAGAGAGAGAGAGAGAGAGAGAGAGAGAGAGAGAGAGAGAGAGAGAGAGAGAGAGACATTGATGTGAGAGACACATCAATTGTTGCTTCCCACATGAGCCCTGTCCAGGATCAGGGATTGAACCTGCAAGGTCTGCCCTTGACCAGGAACCCTAGACCTTTCAGTGCATGGGCTGACACTCCAACCATTGAGCCACATTGGCCAGGACCCTACAGATTTTTTACAAAGGTGCAAAAGCAATTCAGTGGAGGAAAGAAAACCTTTTCCACGAATGGTGCTGGAGCAATTGGACATCCGTAGACAAAAAAAAAAAGGAACCTCAATTTAAGTCTCACAACTTACATAAAAATTAACTTGAAATGTGAATGTAAAATAAAAAAAAAATTAAATGTAAAAGTGTAAAGCTTTTATTTTTTTATTTTTATTTATTTTTAAAATATATTTTATTGATTTTACACAGAGAGGAATTGAGAGGGACAAAGAGTTAGAAACGTCGATGAGAGAGAAACATCGACCAGCTGCCTCTTGCACACCCCCCACTGGGAATGTGCCCGCAACCAAGGTACATGCCCCTGACCGGAATCGAACCCGGGACCTTTCAGTCCGTAGGCCGATGCTCTATCCACTGAGCCAAACCGGTCCTGGCAAGTGTAAAGCTTTTAGAAAAAAAATCATAGTTAGAAAAATCTTTGAGCCCTAACTGGTTTGGTTCAGTGGATAGAGTGTAGGCCTGCGGCTCAAGGGTCCCAGGTCAAGGGCGTGTACCTTGGTTGCGGGCACATCCCCAGGTAGGGGGTGGTGCAGTAAGTAGGTGATCGATGTTTCTCTCTCATCGATGTTTCTAACTATCCTTCTCCCTTCCTCTCTATGAAAAATCAATAAAATATATTTTAAAAAAAGAAAGAAAAAAAAGTCTTTGAGCCAAGTGAAGAGTTCCTAAACTTTGCACAGACAGCTTGATCTATAAAAGAAAAATGAAATAATTGATAAATTCGGCTTCATAAAAACCATATCCTTTCATTCTGTGAGAGATTTTGTTAAGAGGATGAAAAGACAAGCTTTAGACTTGGAGAAAATATTTGCAAACCACATATCTGACAAAGGACTGCTATGTAGACAATACCAAGAATTCTTAATATTCAACAGAAAAACAATTCAGTTAGAAAATGGGCAAAAGATATAAAGAGACATTTTACTTCACAGGATATACAGACGATAAAACACACGAAAGGATGCTCAATATTATCCATTAGGAATATGCAAATTAAACTACAAAGGAATGTCACTGCATACCTATCAGAATGGCTGATGTGAAAAATGGTGATAGCACTACATGCTGGCAAAGGGGAGAAACTATATTATGCATTCATTGCTAGTGGGACGGTAAAATGGTGCAGCCATTCTGGAAAAGAATATAGCGGTTTCTAATGAAACTAAACATGTAATTCCCATAATCAGCAATTGCACTCTTGCACATTTATTCCAGAAAAATGAAAACTCATGGGGCATGAATGTTTCATAGCAGCCTTATTTGTAATACTTCCAAACTAGAAACAACCTGGATATCCTTCAGTGGGTGCATGGTTGATCGATGGTCCATCCATGCCAGAGAATTCCAGTCAGCAATAAGAAGGAAATAACTCTTGATACCTTCAATGATTTGACTGAATCTCCAGAGAATTTTGCTGAGAAGAAAAAAAAAAAAAAAAAAGCTAATCATACCATATGATTCCATTTATATGACGTTCTGGAATGACAAAATTATGGAAATGCAGAACAGAATAGTGATTGCTAGCAGTTAGGGACAGATGGGAAGAGGATGGTAAGGCGAGGGGAGTAGGCGAGGCTGTAAAAAGGTAGCATGAGTGATCCTGTGGTTAGGGAACTATTCTTTTTAAAAAAATGTATATTTTATTGATTTTTTACAGAGAGGAAAGGAGAGGGATAGAGAGTTAGAAACATCGATGAGAGAGAATCATCGTTCAGCACACCCCACCCTAGGGATGTGCCGGCAACCAAGGTACATGCCCTTGACTGGAATTGAACCTGAGACCTTTCAGTCCGCAGGCCGACGCTCTGTCCACTGAGCCAAACCGGTTTTGGCTTTTTACCTTGCCTTTTTTTTTTTTTTTTTTTTTTTTTTTTTAAAGGCCCCGCACTGAGGATTGAGTCCACAACCTGGACATGTGCCCTGACTGGGAATAGAACTGTGACCTCTTGGTTCATAGGTGGGCACTCAACCACTGTGCCATGCTGGCTGGGCTGTCCTGCCCCCCCCCCCTTTTTTTTCTTTAAATCTTGCCCTTCTTAATGTTAATATCTTGGTTGTGATATAGTTCTTAGTTTTGCAAGATGCTACCATCGTGAGAAACCGAGTTAAGGGTACATAGGATTTCTCTGTATTCTTAAAACTGCAGGTAACCTGAAGTTATCTCAAACTAAAAAGTTTAATGAAGCTCTAGCTGGTTATGCTCAGTGGATAGAGCGTCAGATTGCAAAGCAAGGAGTCCCAGGTTCCATTCCGGTCAAGGGCACATACCTCTGTTGCAGGCTCCTCCCCTGCCTGCGTCCTGGTCGGGTGTGTGCAGGAAGCAACCAATCAATGTGTTTCTCTCACTTCGATATTTCTCTGTCTTTTCCTCTCTTCCACTCTCTCTAAAGATCAATGAAAAAAAAATCCTTGGGTGAGGATTAAAAAAAAAAGTTTAATTAAAAAGAAAAAATAAATCAGGGCTGCTACCATTAATGAAAAGAAATACCCATTATTAAAGCTACAGATCTTTCTAAGTACTTAAGTTCAATTTACAAATCTCATTATTTTTATAAATACTTATAAGAGGGATTTTAGAACTTGGTTAATTAAATTCCCCTTTGTCCTCTAAGCCCCATTAAAAAATTTTAGTATATTTATTTTCATTTCTAAATAGTTCACTTATCTGATTAACAAAAACCATTGGGTATTTAAACAATTTTTTACGTCTAATAAATAAACTGCTAAATATGGATAATCTTAGGTTTTTCTTTTTTTTTAAAATATATTTTATTGATTTTTTACAGAGAGGAAGGGAGGGAGATAGAGAGCTAGAAACGTCGATGAGAGAGAAATATCGACCAGCTGCCTCTTACACACCCCCTACCTGGGATGTGCCCGCAACCAAGGTACATGCCCTTGACCGGAATCGAACCCGGGACCTTTCAGTCCGCAGACCGACCCTCTATCCACTGAGCCAAACAGGTTTCGGCTAATCTTAGGTTTTTTATACGTACATACACATACATGTATTTTTACTGATTTCAGAGAGGAAAGGAGAGATAGATAGAAACATCAATGATGAGCCGAAGCCGGTTTGGCTCAGTGGTAGAGCGTCGGTCTACGGACTGAAAGGTCCCAGGTTCGATTCCGGTCAAGGGCATGTACATTGGTTGCGGGCACAACCCTGGTAGGGGGTGTGCAAGAGGCAGCTGGTCGATGTTTCTCTCTCATCGATGTTTCTAGCTCTCTATCTCTCTTCCTTCCTCTCTGTAAAAAAATCAATAAAATATATTAAAAAAAGAAGAAAAAAAAAAGAAACATCAATGATGAGAGAGAATCACTGATTGGCTGCCTCCTGCATGTCCCCTACTGGGAGGGTAGGAGGGGTAATTGAGTCCGCAACTCAGACATGTGCCCTTGGTCGGAATCGAACCTGGGACCCTTTAGTTCGCAGGCTGACACTATCCACTGAGCCACACAGCTAGGGCACCATCATTGATGTTTCTATCTCTCTCTTCCTCTCCTTTCCTCTCTGATATCAATAAAAATCTATTTAAAGCAAAACAAAACAATAATTACTACTAATAAAGTAGAAAAATCAATGACAAGCCGCTGCTATGGTGAGTGGCAGCTGCCTGGCTGGGTATTATCCTGACAAGCAACTACAAGTGCCAGAGTGTTTAGCAAGGTAGACTCTGTCACAACACAGGCACGCACGTGGCCATTTCCATGATGGGTAAGAATAAGGGACACAACACAATATGGTCTCCAATGGAAAGAGCCTAATTATTATTTTTTAAATATATATTTGTATTTATTTTTACTTTATTTTTATTCAGAGAGGAAGGGAGAGGGAGAGAGAGATGGAAACATCAATGGGGAGAGAGAGTCATGATCCGCTGCCCCTTGCACACTACACACTGGGGATCGAGCCCGTAACCCGGCCATGTGCCCTGACCGGGAATCGAACTGTGACCTCCTGGTTCATCGGTTGATGCCCAACCACTGAGCCATGCTGACTGGGCGAGCCTAATTGTTTTTTAACCCCATATTTATTTACCTATGTTATATTTACTATGTCAATGCATACCAAAAAGTTTATAGGAAAATGCAAAAAAAGAAAAAAAGAAAAAGAAAAAAAGAGGCCCCTAAAATCTGGAGGGGTTTGACACTGAGTCAGAGGCCAAGGTGACCCCTGTCCTACCGGACCTGTACGGGAACTGCTGCAGAGATGGGAGCTGCCACCCACCAGTGCCTGCCCTCACGTGCGCAGCCCATTCTGGCTATAGACTGCCTGTGATTAGAAGGATCTTTATTTTATTGAGACCAAATTATTATTCCCTGTAATTATGACCGTTGGTTCATGATTTGCCTTAAGATTAGATACATATGTCTGCTGAGCGACTACCAGGCAGGGGCCACATACAGCGTGGAGATGCTGGGCCAAAGGATGCTTCACGCCCCGGGCGGAATGGTCTGGATGGCGTGAGGTTTCATCACGCTTCTCAGAATAGTGAGCACTTTAAAACTTAGGAGTTGTTTATTTCTGGAATTTGCCATTATATATTTTTGGACCCTTGTTGACTGTGAGCAACTGAAACTACAGAAAGTTAAACCGTGGACAGTGGGGGTGGATACTGTACCGATAATTCTTAACGTTCACACAAAGTTATTTTAACTTACTTCGGTACTTAGTCTGAAGCTCTCCCAGGGCTGAAAGAAGGAATATCTGTGTGAAGGGAGCCGTGCTGCACGGAGGCAGGGGCTGTGGCGGGGCTGCATCCCGGTGGCTCGTCTCCTGCCCTGCATGCAGGACGTGTGGAGAGGACGCGGCGGCTCTGAGGCCGTGCCCTCCACAGGTCTTATTTTGATCAGAATTGTTTTCCTATATTCCTTTTCTGCAGGACCACACAGCTTATAGGTCTTTCAGAGACAGCCAGTTGGAGTTTTGTGTAGCTTCTGTGCTGATGGCGTGGTCCTGATTCCGGTTCTCAGGTCATTATAATAATAGCAGTGACAGCCGAAACCGGTTTGGCTCAATGGATGGAGCGTCAGCCTGGAGACTGAAGGGTCCCGGGTTCGATTCTGGTCAAGGGCATGTATCTTGGTTGTGGCACATCCTCAGTATGGTGTGTGCAAGAGGCAGCTGATTCTCTCTCATCGATGTTTCTAATTCTCTATCTATAAAAAATCAATAAAAATTAAAATAAATAAATAAATAAATAAATAAATAGCAGTGACAGCTAATAATGTGTATTCAGTTCTCCGTGCATGTTAGGTACTATTCCAAAACACTTTAACACGCTGTAACTTATTTAATTCCCATGACAGCCCTATCAGGCAGGCGTGATGATGATTTCTGTTCCACAGATGGGGCCACTGAGGGACAGAGAGATCGCGATTCATGCCCAAGGTCACACAGCTGATAGGAGGCAGAGCCTGGATTCGAACCCAGGCTGTCTGGCTCATTAGTTCTTGCTCTTGGCCCTTACCCTGTTTGAGCTTGCCACTGGCCAGGTTGGTGGGAGAGATTGAGGGCACGTGGCTGTTTCCTGTTCCTCTCTCCCCGCTCTGTTCGTACCACAGTCACTGGGCATGTGGAAGTTCCCTTGGCTTCTCCAGCCCTTATATCAAGGCCCAGAGTGGGACTTGGGAGCTTACTGAGGGATAGGAGTTTCATCCTTTGTCTCACACTCACACATTATGAAGTTGTCAGTGGCTAGGGCTGGGGCTTGAACCATCTTCCATGGACGGTGCATTCCTTGGGACCTGACCCAGGCCTGCTTCTACCCCCTAACTCTCTCTGCCCTTTACCATGCCCTAGTGTATCCCAAGTCTACCACATCGGTGAGATGCCACTCGAAGAATCCACAAGAGCCGTGCAAAGCGAAGTTGGACTCTGGGAAGAGCAAGTTCCGGCTAATGAGGGTATTTGGAGAATACTCCCCAGGTGCTGGGCCCAGGGCTGGGGCTTGGGGACCGCGGTAGCAAACACCCACCGAGCATTGTGGGAACCAATCAGGATCCCTTTCCATTCAGTGTGTTAGGGATGCAGTCTGTGGCTTAACCATCAAAAAATTCCCATAAATTCCTTTCATGGAGCACACTGCATTTTGAAACAAGGCTTAGAAGCTTGCTTTTAATTTTTCTACATCAGCTGACACAGTTTTGGATAATGAATTTTCTCATCACCCATTGTTTTATGTGGTTTGGGACAATGTGTCAAAGTATTTGAAATGAATAAAAGAAAGAGGGGGCTTTCATGTTTATAGCAAGAAGTAAAATATCGCCGAAACCAGTTTGGCTCAGTGGATAGAGCGTCGGTCTGCCGACTGGAGGCAGGGAGGGGATGGTTCCGGGTTCGATTCCGGTCAAGGGCATGTACATTGGTTGAGGGCACATCCCCAGTGGGGGGTGTGCAGGAGGCAGCTGATTGATATTTCTCTCTCATCGATGTTTCTAACTCTATCCTTCTCCCTTCCTCTCTGTGAAAAATCAATAAAAAATATTTTTTAAAAAAGAAGTAAATTACTAAGTACTGTAAGTACTATCAAATACTATAGAAGAATTCTTAACTTCTCCAGGAAAGTGTTTAATAGCTCAATGAGCAATGACTGCTATATAAAGAAATAGGGGGATATGTATTTGCTTTGAAACCTTTTTACCCCTTTGACCTTCAATTCTGCAAAAATGATTTAGAGGCCACCCAGCATTCTTAAAGGAGGAACTCATATTTCCGATGTTATTTTTATCCTGACTTTAGAAGGGTTCATGTATTTTTGTTTGATAAAAATGATGAACTTGGGCAATTTGGCTCTAAAACCTGTGCTACCAATTTCTGATAAAGTCTCATTCATTTGTTTACTTAGTCAACAAATATTTATGGAACACCTAGTGCCAAGCCCTGTTATAAGTGTGGTGATTCACTAGTGGTGTGGCCTCTGACATTAGGTAGGTCACATTCTACTGGGGGAGACAGACAATAAGACAAATATGGAATACTAGAGGCCCAGGCTCGAAATTCATGCATGGGTAGAGTCCCTAGTGCTGCCAGGTGCCTTTCTTCCTTACTCACCGCCCTCTGGTGGTCAGCGCACATCTTAGTGAGTGATCAAACTCCCAGTTGGTCAAACTCCCAAGGGGACACTTTGCATATTATGCTTTTATATATATAGATGTGTGGTGATGCTAACTGCTATGAAGAGGCATAAAGATAATGTTTGGGGACACAGAGGAGGGAGTGACTGTGACTGTTTCAGATGGGGTGGTCAGGGAAGGCTGCTAAGGTGGTAATATCTGAGGGAAGAAGGTTCCGGGTAGAGGAACCTCAGTGCAGGGGCCCTGAGGTTGGTGTGAGGTCAGTGTGGCTGGAGCAGTTGATGCCCTTGGCCTGAATCGAACGTGCAACCCTTCTGTCTGTGGCCAAAGCTCTAACCACTGAACCAAGCTGGCTAGGGTGATAAATGAATGTTAAAAACCCAGAGAACAGGCCCTCATCAGTGTATTCAACTCATACCTCTGGAGATCTTGGTAATGTCCCATGTGCTGACTGTGACATTTTATTTTATAAACACATTTTTTATTGATTTCAGAGAGGATGGGAGAGGGAGATAGAAACATCCACGATGAGATAGAATCATTGACCGGCTGCCTCCTGCACGCCCTACACCGGGGATTGAGCCCTCAACCCCGGAATGTGCCCTTGACTGGAATTGAACCTGGGACCCTTCAGACTGCAGGCTGATGCTCTATCCACTGAGCCACACAGCTGGGGCTGGCTGTGACATTTTAGTGGGGGACACAGAAACTAGGTAATAAGAAAAATATCAGTTACGTTGATTGTTGATAAGCTCTAGGGGGAAAATACATTGGAAAAGGGGAGACATAATTATAAGCTATAATTAATACCATAATTACAGATTGGATAAGGCTCAGGAAGGAAGCAAAGAAGGGTCTCTATTCTAGATCTGGTGGTCAGAGAAAAATCCATTTCCAGGGCATAGGTCTATGGTGTATCTAAACCACTGGGAGTCCTAGCCGGTTTGGTTCAGCGGGCAGAGCGTTGGCCTGAGTGGGGCGTGTTAAAAGTAAGACTCCTGGTGCCAACCCCAGTGATGCTGGCTTAGTGGACCTGAGACTCGGAGACTGGCATTTTTCACAAGATGCTCTGGTCCCTGTGGGCCATATTTGGATATTTTGGTGTGGAGATGTGGAGGCAGGATAGTGGCGTGGGCCCTGGCTGGTGTTCTCAATGGTTAGAGCATTGGTGCATGGGTTTGATTCCCGGTTAAAGGCACATAGTGAGGTTGCAGGATCATCGCTGGCCCTGGTTGTGGCATGTGCGGGAGGCTACCAATCGATGTGTCTCTCTCATCAATGTTGCTCTCTCTTTCTCCCTCTTTGACTCTCCATCCCTTCCTTCCATTCTCTAAAAATCAGTGGAAGAACTATTCTTCTGAGGAGTAAGAACAACAACAAAAAGATTGTGGAGTGGTTAGGAGCCCAACTTCAAGGATATGTGTGACCTTGGATAACTTACTGAACCTCTCTGACTCTCGGTTTCTGCTTCTATAAAGTGGAACTAATAATAGTGCCAAGTGAGATAGTTTTTATAATGTGCTTAATACAGTTTTGGCACATAATAAATACATAGCTTTGCCCTATTATTCTAAAAAAAATACATTTTATTGATTTTTTTTACAGAGAGGAAGGGAGAAGGAGTGGGATAGAGAGTTAGAAACATCGATGAGAGAAACATTGATCAGTTGCTTTCTGCACACTCCCTTCTGGGGATGTGCCCCCAACCAAGGTACATGCCCTTGATTGGAATCGAACCTGGGATCCTTCAGTCTGCAGGCCAACGCTCTATTCATTGAGCAAACCAGTTAGGGCTGCCCTATTATTCTTATTATTATCTGAGTAATATGAAAGCTGAGGACTAGTAATGAATGGGGGTTCTAGCAAAGGACAGAGAAATAAGGAAAAAGAGAAGGAACGAAGAAGAGGGCACAGAGGAATGGCAGAGCGGAGGGTTAGAGCTGGCGAGAATAGCATCAGCTCCTGTTCATTGAGAGCACGCTGAGTATGTGAGACTTGCCACTAAGTGGCTTGATTGTGAACATGATCTCACCGATTTTTTTACAGCAGCTCTCTGAGAGGGCAGTGGTTATCTATGTTTGAAATCGATGTGAGCTCTGGGAGTCTAATTTGCCTGGTTTCCCCTTAGGTGGTAAGTGCCAGAGCTGGGATTTTTGTTGTTGTTAATCCTCACTGGAGGATATTTTCCATTGATTTTTAGAGAGAGTGGAAGGGAGAGGGAGAGAGAAAGAGAGCGAGAGTGAGAGTGAGAGCGAGAGAGCGAGTGAGCGACAGGGAGGGGGAGAGAGAGAGAGAGAGAGAGAGAGAGAGAGAGAGAGAGAGAGAGAGAGAGAAACATTGATGTGAGAGTCACATTGCTTGGTTGCCTCCTGCAGGACCTCTTATTGGGGGGCCTGGAATATAATGTGCAACCCAGGTATGTGCCCTTGGCCGGGAATCGAATCCAAGACCCTTCGGTGTGTGGGCTGTTACACTCTAACCACTGAGAACACTGGCTAGTGCCACACCTGGGATTTGAAGCAAGGTATGTTTTGGCCTAACATCCACGTGTTAATCACTTTGAGGTTCAGCCACGCCTTGCAGCTTTAAGCCCATGCAGTTCCTTTCTTAGTGTAGTGGAAAGACAGGCACAGTCAGAAGTCTGCCTTTCCGGTTCCTCTGACCCCACTCCCTGGCTGTGTGACTTTGGGCAAGTCACCTAACCTGTCTGAGCTTACACCTACCAATGAAATAGTTAGTAAGCATAGGGCTGTTAGAGGATGACCTGATACCATGTACCATGTACCAAATGAGGCACAATGTGAAACCCATAGGAGGTCCTCAACAATCGTTATTGCTGCTGCTGTTGTGATTATTGTACTTGCTGAGGGTGACTTAAGCCCTTCTACCCTCATTGTTTCCCCAGGGGCTTTGTATGAAATGAGAGATTACTCGCTTCAGCTGCCTGATGAAAAATGTTAGCAATCATCATCCACTCTGCCTCCCCGCTTCTCCAGACATGGTCCATTACCTCTGCCACCTTTACCTGCCTGGGCATTTTCTGTTTTTATAATAATTATTATTATTTCTTTAAATTGATTTTTTACAGAGAGTAAGGGAGAGAGATAGAGAGCTAGAAACGTCAATGAGAGAGAAACATCGACCAGCTGCCTCTTGCACACCCCCTACTGGGGATGTGCCCGCAACCAAGGTACATGCCCTTGACCGGAATCGAACCCGGGACCTTTCAGTCCGCAGACTGACGCTCTACCACTGAGCCAAACCGGTTTCGGCTGTTTTTATAATTATTATTACTACCATACTTCATTAATTTTAGGAAGCTACTGATGATAAACCGCACCTTTATTTTACTTATTCACTAATAAAATATTTGTCAATTAGATTGAGACAGGCATCAACTGTAAGATGCGTTCTCAGTTCAGAGAAGTAAAATTATGGGGAAATGGCTATTTCAGAATGGAAGAAATAGTTGGCTGTTCTGTGACCCGCTGACAATGGGGAACCGCCTCCCCGCATGGGTCGCATTTACCAGTCGAGGCCACTAGGGGGCAAGCGTGGGACCAGAGGGAAGTGGTCCCTAGGCTCAGGGATGCGCAGGCCGCCCCGCCCAACGCAGCACCACCTCCTCCGTCCGCCCACAGACGTTGATCAGGAGCCGACGAACCTCACTCCAGGAGCTTTACAATCAGGAGAACTTCCTCACCAAGCTCAATCAAGAACTGATCAATATCATCAAGGACATGGAAGACAGCTCAGCCCTGAAAACACGCGGGATGCTGCAGCAGCAGGACATCTTTGGGGTGAGGCTCCACCTTGGCCCTGCAGCCCCGCCTCTGTCTTCCCCGCCCTTCTGAGCGCTTTGGCGCCCTCTCCTGGTCCCCTGGCCGGTTGCACAGCTGCTGCTTCCATCTGGAAGACACATCTCTTAGACACACGGCCCCACCTACCAGGGCTTTGGAATCAGGCCTGGATGGGGGCTCATCCTAACGTCAGTACTAATTAGCTGAGAGACTTTGAGTTAACCTCTGAGAGGTGTAAAATAGGGCTCAACAGCACCCATTCCCAGGAGTGGTTGAGGTGTACTTGGTACACACACAGCAGATGTGCAGGAGAAAGTAGCTGCTGCCATCACCAGCAGCAAATACTTACACAGTGCAATACCAAGAGCTTTGTACATTCTCAAGTAGACTTACAACAACCCTGTGAGCTGGGTATTTATTATTATCCTTATTTTACATATGAAGATATAGAAGCATAGGCGAGGTGACTTGGTCAAGGTCAGTTTAAGGTCACCCAGCTAGCAGGATCTATGTTCCTTCCACCAGCTGTGATTACGCTCTCATCCAGTGGGGGTATTCCGCCCAAGGAACTTAGTAGAATGTTCTCCATTTCTAAAGTCATCGTCCCTCTCCTATGTCATGGATTAATGAATACATTTTTTTTACATTAATTTTACATTAATACATTTCCCTGAGTACTTGGGAAACAGTGATCAGTGGACCCTCTTGTCCATCTCAAGCTCTCATTCTAGTGGGGTCCCAGGCAGTTGGAAAGCCATTTGTGTGTACTGATGGGGATGAATGGCTCAGAGCTTAGTGGATCTCTCTAACCCAGACCGGGAGCTTCGGGAGGGCTTTCTGGAGGAAGTGGTGCTTGGGTTGAAACATGCAGACATAGGCATTAACTGGTAGAGAGCAGAAAAGTGTCCCAGGCAGAGGAAATGGGTATAAAAGGCCTGGGGTGAGAAGGAGCCACATGTTGCTTAGTGTGGCTAGACAGTGTTACGCCCAGACTTCGTGATCCCCAAGGACCACCAGGGAGCCGAGTCCGATGCAATAAACAAAAGAGCCTTTTCCATGCTAGCATGGGCTCTGTCCCACTCATGCCGGCAGCGTGGTGGAAGAGAGAGCGAATTTCGCCCAGTCCAGGGGTTTTACTCCGGTCGGTGGTGATGTCACTGCCTCGGCTAACCCTGATTGGTTGGGTGAGGGCTGGGGTCCAGCCACAGAATGGGGGATAACGCCGCCCTGCCCCACAGTGGAGTCAGGAGCCCATCCTCCCCCCGCCCTGCCCTCTCAACAGTAAGATGTGAGGAAGGGATCAGGGGAGAGGAGGTTTGGCCCAGGCCGGGGGGAGGAGGGCTTTGCCAGACAAGGAAAGGGGGGTGGGCCTTATTTACAGGGCTGAGGGGAGCCATTGGACAGTTCTTACAGGAGAGGGAAAAAGGCCACTGTTTTTTAAAGAAAGATTATTCTGACTGCTGTGTGGAGCATTACTCAAAGGAGAGGACCAGTCGGGGGTAGCTCTTGTCATATTTCAGACAGCTGTTGGAGAAAACTTAAGATAGTGGCAGCAGGGATGGAGAGAAGGGTGTGGCTGTGAGCGCTGTTTGGGGTATAAAAGCCATACCACTTGGCGACATTTTGAGTGAGAGAGGGGAGGAGAGGCTGATGCCGGGGTTTGGGCCGTGTGCCTGGTGTGTGGTAGGGCCATTGGCTGATTGGGTGGTAGGAAAGGGGAATGTCAGGAAGGGTAGGGTAGTAGGTGGAAAGGTTCCTGGGCCTGGGAGTGGGACTGGGTTTGAGGACTCCTCTGATTCCCTGAGAGACCATGCTCTTGGGGCTGGGGGAGGCGAGCTGACCCCACCACTCCCACAGATCATCATCAACAGCTTGGGGTGCTCAAACAAGAAGAAGCTGAAGCAGATGACATGTGAGCTGCAGGAGTGGAAGGAGAGGGAGGAATCCAAGATGAGCTGTAAGAATCCACTCCTTGATCCTCCCCTGGGCCTCTGGGGAGGTCAGCTGCAGGGCACTGCCCCTGTGCCTGCTGTGCTGGAACCAGCAGGCCCATCACCTCCCTTCTTAGGCAGATGGGATTGTTAACACCCAGAGCTAATAGCTTGCTTATGGAGCCTTTAGCACTTCCAGGTCTTCATTTCTATGAGCGAACTCTCAGTCATTACAGCTATCTGAGAGGGAGGGAATATTCTCCCATTTCACAGATGAGGAAACGGAGGCTAAGAGAATTGAAGGAGCCTGCCGAAGGCTATACAGCTAGGAACCAGCATCCCATCCAGGCCTGCCTCTGTTTCCTGCCCAGTTCTCTGTGGGAGCTGGGGCCTGGGCCGGGTCCCAGGTCTCCCGGTCTCTCTCGTGCTGGGCCTGTGGCTTCATTCCCCTGAGCAGACTAGCAGCCTTCAGGGCGGAGGGACGGTGTGGGGCGTCAGAAAGCATCAGATAGTGGGGATCCCTTCCCAGGAGGACAGCAGGATAGACTTTGTGGCTGTGTCTTGGGAGCCAGTGTTGCCCCCTCTCCCTGGGCTGGAACTGCAGAGTGAGTACGAGGGGACGGAAGTCCATGGAGGGAGGTCTTGGTGAGGGTCACAGAGCAAGTTGCTGATAGAGCTGGGACTAGTCTCGGGATCCTGCACCAGTTTAGTTTCTCTTTCCCACTCTGTGTTGCTTCTTCAGTGGGTGAGAGAGTCTCTGGGGCCTTAGCTTGTCACCACCTCCCAGCCTTGTGTGAGCTCGCTTCAGCCCAGAACCCACTCCATCGGCCAAGGAGAGCTCTGCCTCCTGGGATCCTGGGAGGGGTCCTTGAGGGAGGATCCTGCCTCCTGTTCCCCCTGACTTCTCCAGACCTGAAGCAGCAGGTGGAGCAGCTGAATGACAAGCTCAAGAAGACCCAGGAGGAAGTGAACTTCCTGAGCACTTACATGGACCACGAGTATCCCGTCAAGGTGGTCCAGATCGCCAACCTCCTGCACCAGCTGGAGCAGGTGAAGGACAACCAGCAGGTATGTGAGCCCTGGCTTTGCCCTGATAGGACCCGGGGTAGGCAGGGCCCGGGGCCAACCTGCTCCTGCTGCCCCCCAGGATGAGCTGGATGACTTCAATAAGATAGGCAAGGTGGTCCTGGAGTCTTTGTCTGATCAGATCCAGATGAAGAAACAAAAGCTCGTGCGCTCTCTGGTGGCGGTGAGTAGCCAGCTCCGGCCTCCAGCCCTGCTTGCTTTCCCGTCCTCTGCCTCCGGGCCCCCTGCGCCCCTTCCAGCCTCTCCCGCGCACTGCTGCCCGGGAAGGGGCACATGGGGGCCAGACTCTCCTTCGTTCACAGAAAATGCAGCGTCCCAGGCAGGCGTTTCTTCTGCACAGGACCCAGGAGAACCAGAACATGGCGAAGTACGCGGACAAGTACAGAGAAGTGAGTGGGCCGGCAGGATGGGCCCCTGCAGGAGCAGAGGGGCGGGCAGACCCAGCACCTGTGGGAGACACGCTGGTCCTGACCTGGGCCTGGACTCGGAGCTGTTCCACCTCGTGCTCTGGAGGCGTGGACCCGGGTTGGCCTTTCTCCTTGCCAGTGCCATTGCTGTCCCTTGTTACTCCTCTGAGAGGGGATTTGTGGGGGCCTAGGCCTCGCCTCAGAAACCAGCATCCCTGGGCACCACCCTGGGCAACATCACCAAGCACGGCCTACTCCACCACATTTTACTGTCACCAGCCACCCCGTCTTCACCCCTAAATTTTTACCATTGAGCACCTCTCCTTACCAGTGTGAATGAACGTCACCATCACCTCCTTTGTGATAATGTTCATTACCTCCATCAGTCACCTCACCGTCTCCGTCAGCCCTCACTGACCCTCATTACTGAGCACAGCCTCTGCTCTGCAGCCTGTGTCCGTTCTTCATGGTGCCCTCACCTTTCTCAGACCATCAGACATGACCACTGCTCTGTGAGCCAGCCCTGCCCGCTGGAGAAGCCCCTCTCCGGAGGCCCCAAGTCCCTGGGACCCAGCCCAGGCCACTTCCCTGAATGTCTTTGCTCCTCAGCCATGTTGCTCTTTCCTTCCTCTGGTTGGGGTCGTATGGACTCTGAGCTTCCCCTGCTGTCCCTCTCAGTTTATCAGCCAGTTTGAGGAGAAAATTCCCAAACTGAGGGCCGAGGTGGAACAGCTCCGAGCCCGTGCCCGGGAACCCCGCGAGGTGGCGTTTGCAGACGTTCTGCTGCGGAGGCCCAGGTATGTGACCGCGCTGCAGCTTCTCAGGCTAGATGGGAGCCCCTGCCTCTTGCTCCCGTGTGGAAGGGACAACGCCTGTCACTCAGGAGCGTTTATTGAGTGCCAGCCTGATCTCACTTGTTCCTGCCCGTGACTGAGGTCGGGATTATTACCCTCCTCTGATCGGGGAAACTGAGGCCCACCTGGTGTCTGTCACATAGCGAGTGCTCGTTACGTAGGTGCCAACAGGAGGAACGGGGCTCTGAGAGGGCAAGCAGGAGGCTCAAGGTGACACAGCCAGGTTTCCAGAGGAGTCATTCCACTTCAAAGAGCGCTCGCCCTGAGGGGCCCCAGCACCTCAGAGCTGAGTTCCTGCTCCCTCTTGACCTTAGACCTCTGAGGGGAGCATCAGTCCGGTCAGACCCATTCCTTTTTCATTCTGGAGTGTTTGTGTGTGTGCATTCTTACGCGGTTGGCTGTGAGGTTTCAGATGGGGCTCCCCAGATAAGTACCGGTGTTCTCAAGAGCAGGGCTCCCCTGCGGGCATGCTTCCCCACCCTACAACCCTGGCGCCCCTGCCTCCGTGGCCTCTCACACCTCTCGTTGCTCTTCCTTACCAGGTGCACCCCAGACATGGATGTCACCCTCAGCATCCCTGTGGAAGAGCTGCTGCCCTTCTAGATGGAGGGCCATGGCCACCTGCCCTCCCTGCTCCCTTCCCCGGAGCCTGAGTCTCCTTCCAAGACCATATTCCCATGGGTGCCCTCCTCATCTGCCTCTCCTTTCCTCCCTCTGGCCTTTGGGTTTGGGGCTGCCACTTGAGCCAAGTGGGAATTTCCAGTCAAGCCCGCCCTTTTCTTCCACCAATAAAGCCGGATCTGCATTTGCTCTTTGCCAGTGCCTGGGGATGGACTTTGCCTTGAGGGCAGATGTGCTGGCTGCATCTGGGGCTCAAAACTTCTCAAGAAATGCCAGACTGACCCCCAGTCTGAATCTCCACGGCTCTGAGGCTCCAGGCTGCCCCCTTCCTGATTCAGAGGAAGCCCAGCTTCCCTCCCAATTTGTGCCCAGTCCTGTGAGGACCAGTGCCAGGGGGAGTTTAATACACTTGGAAACTTGCTGGGCCTCCATGGACAAACAAGCCCCAATAAAGCTAAGCGTAATGAAAAGGCTACAGAGAGACAGTTCGTGGTCATGGTCATTGTGGCTGAATCCCACCATGGTAGGTGTGTGGGAAGGGTTGCCCACGGGTTAGCAGGAGTGTAGGTCTGGGTGACAGCTCTTGGTAGGGAGGGACCAGCTCACATACATTTGAGGATATTTCTCTTGGGTGTCCACTTTAAGCTACTCTGCCCATGATTCCCTATCCACACCATATATTACCTCCACCTCCTGTGAAAGTTCACCTTTATGAGCTCTGAGTTGGCTCTTATATCCATGGAATTTCAGCAAAGTTTCTGCAAATTAGGATTATCAGGATTCCAAATCAGCATATTTGGGATCATGGGGGTGGTGGTGGGGCACTAGATAACGAAAGGACCCCATCATGTTATCTGCTCTTAGTCTGTCCACCATCCTTTATTGGAGCGTTGGAGGGCTGCAGGAAGGGGTGTATGTGGATGTGGCGGAGGAGGCGGGGGAAATCAACTTGCTGTTGTCTTTAATGGCAAGAACAGGTGTCTCCAGAGCATTTTTGCAAAGGTGTAGAATGCCCCACAGGTGAGAAAATTTAGCATAATAAAGGTTGTAGACAGGCATGACCCGGGCATTATTAGATGACCAGGCATTATTTTTAAATTTTAGCAGGGAATGTTTGAAAAACCTATTCTGATCAAGTAAATGTTAAGTTTCTCGTTCTAAGGCCAATTTCTGGTATCTTGTGAAGTGTCTTGATCTAAATCTGGTTTAGGACATCAGTAGGAATAGGAGGACTTTGGTGTGGTCCTGGGCAGCAGAGTCACACCATGTCCTGGTTATGCCCATATTGTGTGTAGACTTTGGTGTGGGAATACCTAGTATAATCAGAAGATGGCAGTAAAGGGCTAATAAAATTAAGCCCAGTTTGGTCATTGGATAGAGCATGAATGCAATGGAGGATATAGACACACATGTAATACCTTAATCTATAAAATATCAATTAAAATTATATCCTCAGATAAGGATTAAAAAGAAAAAAGAAAAAAAAGGAAAAATATTGCTATGTAATATGCTCAGTAAAATGCTTGAGATTTTACTGCCTATATTTTCTTCTAGGAGTTTTATGGTTTCGAGTCTTACATTTAAGAATTTAATTCATTTTGAGTTTATTCTTGAAAAAAATATATATATATAGTGGAAGAATGTGGTCTAATTTTATTTTTTTTCACAAATGTTTCTAATTTCCCCAGCCATTTGTTGAATAGAGCCATCTTCACACATTACAAAATGATGTAATGTGTAACACTCACATTACATCATTTTGTGCAGCTTTTTTCCTGGTTGGATTGAACCTGCAAATTGTCTCCTGAGAATACAGCAGCAGCTGCTGTACCATCTCCTTCCCCTTCCTGATCCCCACTCCCTACCCCCCACCTGAGCAGGATTCAATTATTTCCATTTCCTGTGAAAGATCATCATTGTTATCAGCTATGAGTTGGCCCTAATGCTCATGGAATTAAAAAAAAAAATAAAAAAAAAAAATATATATATATTACAGAGAGAAAGGGAGAGGGATAGAGAATTAGAAACATCAATGGTAGAGAAACATCAATCAGCTGCCTCCTGCATACACACCCCTTACTAGGGATATGCCTGCAACCAAGGTACATGCTCTTGACCAGAATCGAACCTGGAACCCTTAAGTCTGCAGACCAACACTCTGTCCAGTGAGCCAAACCAGTTAGGGCATGCCCATGGAATTTAAGCAAAGCTCCTATCTCGGGCAAATTAAAATTTGCATGGGTGAGATAAATAAGGGGGGATAATGCAAGAAGGTAAAAAGAGACAAGCTGTCACTGCTTCAGACGGTAGTTTGGTTATTAGTCCACATCTTGGAACTGGGGTGAATTTTTGTTAGTACCAGCATATTCAGTTATAAGTTAAAATGTTTAGATAACTATATTTAACTTAAACAGATTTGTGTAGTTATAGGCAGAGTCATTTTGAACAAACCAACGAGAACACTGCTGTAACAGTGACTAAACATTTAAAAAATATATATTTTATTGATTTTTCACAGAGAGGAAGAGAAAGGGATAGAGAGTTGGAAACATCGATGAGAGAGAATCATTGACCAGCTGCCTCTTACACATCCCCTACTGGGGATGTGCCCGCAACCAAGGTACATGCCCTTGACCGGAATCGAACCCGAGACCCTTCAGTCCACAGACCGATGCTCTGCCACTGAGCCAAAGCGGTGCCGGCTAAACATTTGTTTTTTTTAAACGTTCACTGTAAAAACAATTCTAAATTAAAGACAAATCTGTGCATATGGTGCTCATGGCCCTGAGTCATTCCTGAGAGCTGCAGGGTATACTCCATCATGGCGCATCAGTGTGACTCTAGACTCATTCTCTAAGGCTGGCTCTCAGCTTTGTTTTTGTTTTGTTTTGTTGTGTTTTTAAATATATTTTTTATTGATTTCACAGAGAGAAAGGGAGAGGGAGAGAGAGAGAAACATCAATGATGGGAGAGAATCATTGATTGGCTGCTTCCTGCACATCCCCTACTGGGGATCGGGCATGAAACCCAGGCATGTGCCCTTTGACTGGAATTGAACCTGGGACCCTTCAGTCCACAGGTCAACACTCTGTCCACTGAGTCAAACTAGCTAGGGCTTGGCAGTTTTTTTTTTTTTTTTTTTTTTTTTTTTTTACCAATGGTTCAAGTGAGCCAGTCACTCAAGAAAAATAACCAATAGTATTTTTGGCAACGATAAAATCCAAAGTATCCATCACTGAGTTTGAAGCTTCTCAGGCTTTAAAGACTTTTCTGATAAATATTTATATTAATTAATATGATATTTTGATATTGTATAATGAAACATCAAAATCTGGAAGATCTGTATAACTCTGAATTTATATTTTCCAAGGAACCAGTGCAGGAAGTGACTAAATCATGGATGGGTCATAGATCCATTTAAAGAACAATGTAGGCCAATGCATTTTAATGTAACGGAGTATAAGAAATTCTTTTGACTGGGTTTCAAACTCCTTGTTGCAATGAACCTTTAAGAAACTACCACATGTTTGAGTTTTGGTGTAATATCAAAGACTATCTACAAATATCGGAAAATATTCCTCCTTCTTCCAACTACACACATTTCAATCATAGCAACATATGGCAGCAGGATGAATACAGAAACAGATATGAGAATATAGTGATGTCTTCCATTACTAGAAAATCTATGAGATTTGCAGAAATTAAAATAGCCACTTTTCTTGTTC
The DNA here is from genome assembly GCF_014108245.1 of Pipistrellus kuhlii. Taxonomy (NCBI): domain Eukaryota; kingdom Metazoa; phylum Chordata; class Mammalia; order Chiroptera; family Vespertilionidae; genus Pipistrellus; species Pipistrellus kuhlii. Next base: position 55,225,958 of record NW_023425562.1, on the reverse strand, counting down.
AATTTAAAAAATATAATTATTATGAAATAATATATTTATATTTGCATGTAATGAGTTTATTACTGCTATTTTAAAATCAATTAATAGCCCTGGCTGCTGTGGCTCAGTTGGTTGAGCATGTCCCAGTGCACTGAAAGGTCACTGGTTTGAGTCCCAGTCAGGGCACATACCCAGATTGCAGGTTTGATCCCTGTTTGGGGCATGTATGGAAGGCACCTATCAATGTTTCTCTCTTCTCCCCTCCCTCCCCTTTCTCAAATCAATAAAAACATTTAAAATCAATTAACTAAATATTTAAAATTTCTTAGTTTTAACCTCAAAAATGTAATTATTGATAGATATAACCCACATAAACAAGCTATCTAAGGTCTCCAATAATTTTTAAGAGTATAAAAGGGTCCAGAGTCCAAAAATATTTGAGACTGTCCTAGCTTATTCTAACTGATAGAACTGTAAGTTTTAGCTGCATTTAAGTATTCTTTTATTTGGCCTTTTATGTATTCATTCAACAAATATTCATTGAGCACTGCACATGCCAGTTATTCCAGGCCCTGGGGTTTCAGCAGTGAATTAGAGACGTAAGACCATTCACTTTTATGGAGTTTACATTCTAGTGTGCTTGGGAACAAAAAATCCCCCACCTAGACATATTATCTCAGAAAGCAGGTATGTCCTAGTGAGGATTTATCCCGAACTATTTGCAAGGCCCTGTTCTAGACTCTTGAGGTTTATCTGTGAACAAAACAAAGATTCCAGTCCTCGGGGAGCTCGATTATTAAGTAAAGGGAGGAAGAGGATAAGCAATAAATGTCACAAGTAAGTGAATTGTATGCTTTTTGTTTTTAACCCTCACCTGAGGATATTTTCCCACTGATTTTTAGGGAGAGTGGAAGAGAGAGGGAAAGGCAGAAACATCCATGTGAGATAAACAAATCGATTGGTTGCCTCCTGCACACGCCCCAACCAGGGCCTGGGCCAGGGAGGAGCCTGCAACCAAGGTATGTGCCCTCGACTGGAATCGAACTTGGGACCCTTTGTTCCTCAGGCTGATGCTCTATCCACTAGCAGGGGTCTTCAAACTACGGCCCGCGGGCCACATGCGGCCCGCAGAGGAGTCTGATCCGGCCCGCCAGGTTTTTTGGGCAGTGAGCGCAGCCGAGGTGTTACAGTAGGAATTAGTAGTTCATATAGTCCGGCTCTCCAGCTCTCTGAGGGACCGTGATCTGGCCCCCACTTTAAAAAGTTTGAGGACGCCTGCGACTAGGCCAAACTGGCTAGGGCTATGTTGGAGAAACTTATGACCTTGATTGTGGTGATGGTTTCACGGGTGTGTACTTACTCCAAACCCATCAAGGTGTATACATTAAATACCTACAGCTTTTTGTATATCTGTTATACCTTAATACAGTGATTTTAAGAAAGGGAACTGATAAGTGCCATGGGAAGAAGGGGCCCTGACTTAAGTCTGTGATTTTTACACGTTAAATTCATAATGAATCAATTTTTAAAAATTTTGTGGCAAAGGCTTTTTTACTTTTAAATTTAGACTCACGTATTCTACCTAGGTAGTGACCTATGAGGGTGGATGTGGCCCCTGGTGGTTATCAGGCTAATTCTTTTTCTCTGTGTCTAGAAAATGTTAGTGCCTGTTGTTTGACTCTCTTCTTCGACGAAGGAGAGGTTAGGGTTGTAAATATTTGTCTCTATTTCTTGTCTCTTTATTGGTATCAGGTCATATAACAAACAAACGTTCAGCTGTTCAACCTCATAGTTTACTTCTCACACACATTCCGATCCGTAGAGTGAGGTGTGGTTTGCTCTCTGTGAAATTAGTCCGAGACCCGGGCTGGTGGACGCCCTGACATTTCCATGTGTCTTCCAAGGTCACACTGGGCATTACCACCCCCTGAAGGATATTCAGGGAAGGAGAATGGGATATTCTGCGGGAGGATTTTATAGGTCACCAAGAAGAGGCCTCATCATTTCCACCTACATTCTGTTGGCCACAAAGAACTCAGTCACGTGACCCTCTTAATTGCAAATAAGTCTGTGAGATGTAGCGTAGCAGTGTATTCAGGAGGGGAAGAAGTTAGCTTTGGTGACCAGCTACCCTGGGACTATTTCTTTCCCTCTGGAGAAAGACCACTGTCATATCTTTAGTAGGGAGAAAAGGGCAGGGTGTGTTTTCTGCCCTAGAAGCTGTAATCTCACAGTCAGCTGCCCTGTGGCCAAGACCGTGCTGGTCACTGGAGAAGCAGACAGGGAGAGGATGACATTTCATATGGTCAGAAGCTGCAGTGGCTCTAGCTGTCCCATGTAAAATGGTTTGCCAAACTATTGGTTACAATTTAAAAATTATCCAAATATTGAAGCTTATCAATTACTTTTTTCCCTTTCTGATTTTCCTCAGTCTTTCACTTATAACTGGTATGGCAATCTTAAATCTTAGTTACTACACTACGCTTAATAATGTTAAGATAGTATTACCTATATTGTCATATTAAAGTATGTTTAAATTGTAACATTATTTAAAACGACGATTTTAATTAAAAACACAATTAAATCTAATTTAATTATATTATTAAGATCTTTAGGTATACTTGGGTACTTACCATTATATTAAAGTCTCAAAAGGCATTTTTAAAATATCAAAAAATATAACATGCCAATTCAAAGAATATCAATGTTAAGAATTACTAGAAAAATGTTATTCTGTTAAATTCACACAGAAAATTTTAGTGGAATTTTAGTTCACAAGTTTTTATAATATAATCTGGGTATAACCAATTTGTAAGTCATTAATTCATAAAAATCAAAACTCATTTTAGTTAGGAATCTGTATTAGGTTCCCAGTGCTGCATAACAAATGCCCACAGAGCTAGCAGCTTAAACACCACATATATTTGTTTGCTTACTCATATATTTATTTATTTATTTATTTTTAGACGATTTTTTTTGTTTTAAATATATTTTATTGATATTGTACAGATAGTAAGGGGGAGAGACAGAGAGCTAGAAACGTCAATGAGAGAGAAACATCGACCAGCTGCCTCTTGCACACCCCCTACTGGGGATGTGCCCGCAACCAAGGTACATGCCCTTGACCGGAATCGAACCCGGGACCTTTCAGTCCGCAGACCGACGCTCTACCACTGAGCCAAACCGGTTTCGGCTGCTTACACATATATTTATTAGCTCATGGCCCTTGGGTCAGAAGTCCTGGTGGGCTCGACTAAGTTCTATGCTGAGGGTGTCACAAGCCTGAAATCAGGGTGTCAGCTGGGCTGGGCTCTGGGAAAGTCAGCTTCCAGGCTCATTCAGATTGTTGACAGAATTCAGTTCCGTGGGTAGGACAGAAGTGTTTTCAGCTTCTAGAAGCCACCCACATTCTTGGTCAGGGGTCCCCTCCATCTTCAAGCCCGCAAGGATGCATCGGATCTTTGTCATGCTTCAATCTCTCTGACTCCTTCTCTCAACCAGAGAAAACCCTGCTTCTAAAGAGCCCCCCTGATCCGGGCAGGCCCATACGGATAATCTCCGTATATGAAGGCCATTGCCCTGAGACTTTAATTATATATCTGCATCCTCCCTTCACAGCAGTAACTAGATCAGTGTCTGACTAACCAACCGGGGGACAGGAATCTTGAGGGTGAGGCAACGTTAGAATTTCGCCTACCCACAAAACCCATGTTTACAGTACACTTGTATGTCCTCAAAGTAATGGGAGATCTAATGCTTTCTAGAAAGGCAAAAGAAATTAAAGTGTTTATATGCAGATTTGCTTTGGTTTAAAAAGCTCATAAAAAAAGTAAGGTACGGCTCTTCCCTGCCCTTGCGGAGTTGCGTGGAGGCGGAGACTTGGGTGCTCCGCCCAGAACCCACCCCGGGGCAGGGAGGGCGTTGCTGCTGGAGGGGCCGTGGCCTCCGAAGACCCGCCCGCACCTCACTCCCTCAGAGCCCTGATGCCTGTCATGTTCCGCGCTGCCCTCCGGTGGTCAGTGCATGTCATAGTGAACGATTGAATTCCTGGTCTCCTGGTCAAACTCCTGAGGGGACACTTTGAATATTAGCCATTTATAGATAATTGACATACAATAAACTGCACACATTTAAAATTTGGTAAATTTCTGACTTACTAGTACGTATATCCACGCTTAAGCCATCACCACAGTCAAGACAATGAACATATCCATCATCTCTCAAGGTGTTCTGATGCCCCTTTGCAATTCCTCCCACCGGTTGTTTCTACCCACCCTCATATCCACAGGCAATCTGCTTTCTGTCATTAGAGCTTACTTTGAATTTTCTAGAATTTTATATGAACGGAATCATATAGAATACACTGTTTTGGGTAGTTAGTTATTAAAGAATTGCAAATTAAAATCACAATGAGATACCATTACACACTATTAGAAAGGTTAAAATTAAAAACTGATTGTACCAAATATTGGTGAGGATGAGAAGCAACTGGAATTTTCAGATGCTGCTGGCAGGAATGTATAGTGAAACAACGCTCTTGGGAAACAGTTGGGTATTTTTTTTTAAAGTTAAATATTCACCTACCATATGATCTAACCATTCCATGCCTAGGTATTTACCTAAGAGAAATGAAAACTTGAATCCGTACGAAGACTTTTATATGAATGTTCATGGACACTTTGTAATAGCTCCAAACTGGGACCAACCCAAATGCCTATCACAAAATCAGTGGATAAAAAAATTGTGGTATATTATACAATGGAATAGTATTCATAAATTAAAAAAAGAACTATTGATACATGCAAAAATATGAATGCATTTATTTTCTGACATATAGAAATTTATGCTATGTAATCAGTTTATTCTCACATGAGTTTTGCCTTTTTTTTTTTTTTTTTACCATACCTACTTAGAACCTTTTTACTCCCAAATTAAATATTTTATTATATAATCTTTTAAGACTTTATTTTTCACCTTTTCATTTTAAAACTACCTGGAATTAATTTTGGTCTTGTAAGGAACTAGTATTTAAATTATTTTTGGTATGGTTAGAATGTTTGCAGGATTGCTTTAAATTATTTAGGCTCAAGTGTTCTGATTTGTTCTCAGGTTGAATTTGGTATCTGTTACAAAAATGTTATACAACATTAATGGGTAGAAAAATTTAAGAGGAAATTTATACATGATCTTGCTGTCCCACTAAAATAAGGAAGTCATAATTTTCATGAGTTTCATTGTATTGCTTTGAGACCATTTTGTCATAATAGCAACCATATTATAAATGCTGTTTTGAATAATATACTAGTATGTATCAATATTCTATGAGCATTTCTTTTCCATTTGTCCATAGTTATACATGTTACTTATACATAATACTAGGGGACCTGTTGCAGGACTATTCCTGCAAGACTTACGGCAGGCTTCCCTCCCACCACTGCCACCTCTCCTGCTGCGGCAGGCAGGGCGGGGTGTACCCATCCCGCCCGCCCCACTGGGCTCACAGCCACCGCCGTCACCGTCTCCGAGGCCACACGTGCTGCCACCACCGCTGTGCGCCTCGCCCCTCACGCCCAACCCGCCATGCCCACCGCTGCCGCTGCCGCTGCCCCTGCTTCTGTGGCTTCGTGTTGCTGTCGCCCCCACTGCTCGCCCCGCCCCGCCCCGAAAGCGCTGCAGGGCTTTCCCTCCAGCAGTTGCAGCTGCCTTGCTTTCCACTTTCCCTCCCTCTTCTTTCTAGGCTGTCTTCAGTCTTCACCCCTCCCTCCCTCCCTCCGCCTAAGCAAATTAACCACCATTTTTTGTTGTGTTAATTTGCATAGTCACTCTGGCTGGCTGGCTGGCGTGGCTTGTGGGTGTAGTGGAGTGATGGTTAATATGCATGCTATATTAGTAGGTAGGATTTCATCATTTAGAATGTTATAATTTTCTTGCCATTTAAATAACATTGCATTGAACCCCTTTGTGCCCATAACTTTTTGTTTCTTTGGAATAACTTATGATGCATAGAGCCAGAAGTACTGTTAACTGGATTAAACAAATAGAAGTTCTATTTCTTTGAACTTACTTCCACTCTGCTTTTTGTACGGGGTTATGCCAATTTTATATTGTGGGTGGGCACGTATGAGTCACCAGCATCATTTCAGCCTTGCTTTCAGAGTATTACCAATATTAGGTCTATGTACAGTGTGGGGCAAAAGTAGATCTACTGTTGTCCGTATGGGAAATAGTACAATAATTAATAAATAGTAATACAAGAATAAACTGTGTTTCGTATACTCACAACTGTAAGCCTACTTTTGCCCCATCCTGTATTTTGTCCAGTTTATTACATGAATGAGTAAATTAATACCTCATCAGTCAATTCACTGGTCATGCATACACTTACAGCTCTTTTCTCTCTCCTAATGCTCTGCAGCAGCCATAAAGGTACACCCTTCAAGAGAACCTGTTGCCAGGGTGTAATTGGTGGAGAGCCCCTCGTTGTCATAACTCTAGAATTCTATTAATAGTAGCATTCCCGCCAAGGCCACGCTCTCCGGGAGCTGCTCTCAGCCGGTGACGGTGGGATGCTGGACATTCCTTCCCCTTGGTGGGGCTCCTCCGAGGGACAATTCTTGCTTTGGGCCTCCCCTCCCTGTCTCATGGCTGAGACTTCCTTAGATCTGCATCCTCAGGCTCCTCCTAACCAGGCCTCCTCCTGTCCTCTCTCCTTGCTCAAGTATCAGAGCAGCATGCAGCCTGAAGGCTCTCCTCGCCTGCTGTTCCCTCTCACCTTTGTCCGTCACAGGCGTTCTCTTCAGTCAATCTTTCCAAGTCTAACTCTGTCCTGGCATCACTCTTGGGAGACTCAAACTGACATACCCTGTGGAAGAATCCACATGGCACAATTCTCGTAGGGCAGATACAAACTCCAAATTTTTTTTTTTGAAGCGAATGACAGAATGATGGAGAAGATAGGAGCTTTGAGGTTGGTCATAAGTTGAAGCCGCAGAAGGAGGAAGCCCCAGCCATCACTGGTAGTTGAACTGATAACGTGCAATTCTCCAAGTCCCTGGAGGTGACAGTGGTTTTGGTGTTATACTCATTGCTGGTGTTATACTCATTCCCGTCTGCTGCCGTTTGCTTTTTGTGGTTTGTCTGCATAGTGGCCTACGGGCTCGTGGTGGCCTAATGGGCTCTGGCACCAAGTTGCTCACGACACAACATATTTTGTACCGATCACACGTGAATATAGCTCTTTCCGAGGATTGACATTGTAGCCTGCAGCGTCCGGGGACCTTACGCCCACATCTTGTTCCGCCCCCACTGGCTGCAGGGACAGAAAAAGACCAGAGAAATCAAAGTTAGAAGCAGCATAGGAACTACCAAGGGACGGGGCCAGCCGGGGACGTTTAGATTTTTATTTTGAGATGTATGCTCGAGATATCCAGTGAGTGAGACTTGGGATGGGCAGTGAAGAGCAGACACAATCTTCCTTGATTAATGGCCTCTGGGAACTCTGAGGAGCTTTTTCTCTTCGCCAGTATCTATATCTTTGCAACTTATTAAGACCTAAGAATGTACGGGTGAGAATGGGGAGGAGGAGAGAGCCAGGTCATCATTGTCAGGGAGGCGCATGAACACAAATAAGAGGGAATTGGGGCTATTCCCACCCACCCACGGTCTCCCATTTTATGGTGTTTCTGCTCATTTGTTCTCAGGGAATATAAAGCTGTAAATATCAGTCAATCCAGGCAAAAAGCAAAAAAAAAAAAAAAAAAAAAAAGTCATATCATTCTCCAAGAGCATTAAAGGGCAACTAATGGTAGCTACCAACAGGTTTTGTGTGTGTTTTTGCATTCAGACACTGCCCAGCACCAGAGACCATCTTCTCGTTAAACCTGGGGCTTTATCTCAGCTGTGTCTGCCATCGGCTGGCAGCACTGGCGTCTTCTGAATACCCGCTCCTCTGGCTGACTTCACACCTATTGCCTGGCTTTCTGATGTCTTTCTCTCTTTGGTTCTTCATTCTCTCCTGTCCTACAGTTTGAGCTGAGCACTTTGTTTGCCATTCCTTGTGGAACTTGCCCTCACAGAGGTCTCCTCACCCTGCCAGCCAGCCCCCTGGAGGGGACACCAAGTCTCTTCCTCCCAGGCTCATTCTCACCTCAGAGCACTAACTAGGGTTGATCTCAAAGAATGAAAATTGTGAAGAAAAATGCCTTCTCAGTGTCTTAGGAGCTAAAGGGAGGGTGCAAAAAAGTGAGGAAAGATATTTTAGATGAGGTTGAGGCCGACTCTTGCTTTAGAACAGGAAAAATGTTTTGGGAATTTTTTTTTTTTGTACAAGGTTGTATAGGATGGTGGCTGGCTATGGGCTCTGAGGCCAGTGGTGGATGTGGGGAGATCCTTAGCTTAAGTTAGAACTGAGTGGGGTGAGCCCTGCCTCTTTCCACCCTCACTTGTCTGTTACCAGAGCGACCACATCTAGTGTTTCTGGCTCCCAGATCTCCTTTTCCCTCCTCCATCCAGTTTACCTGGAGTCACCAGGAATCCGAGGGCTGCCAAGACCAGGATCAGGAGCTTCATGGCTGAGGGGATGGATGGCTGGGAGAGCAGGTGGAGTTTTAATGGATCCAGGGACCTTTGTGTAATGTGCTTGGAGCTGCTGCCTTTATAGGATCCACATGATGCCAGGATACTTGGCAGTGAACCAGAGGGAGAGGTCTCTGCCACCCAGATCAGTCAGGTTAGATCAGAATGTCTGCTAGGCTGCAGCCTGGATTGATTTATTGGGCACTTGTACTCTAGGCTGTTAGAAGAGAGAGAGAGGCAGAACAAAGACATCAGTTCATAGCGCCCATCTTTAAAACTATGCTTCCCAGCCAGTGCTGGTGTTCTTGTGGGGAAACTGGTGTTCTCTTGCACTGGAGCTGGGAGTGTTAATTGGTAACAGTTTTAATTCTGGAGAGCAATTTGACAATATACATCAGAAGTAAAAAGTGCCTGCCTTTTTATTCAGAAACTTTATTCCTTGGACTTGTCTAATGGAAATAATTGAACAAGTACACAAAGGATTATCTCAACATTGCTTGCACTAGCAGAAAACCAAAGCTACCTAAATGATGGTATAACATAGATACAGTAAACTATAACAGAACACTATACAATCATTAAAGACTATCAAAAAGTAAAAATACAGGCTATAAGATATACATCTAGCATGATTTAATATCTGAAAAAAAAAACATTTGTGCCTCTGATCATAATGGTGGAGTAGAAAAATGTGGTCCTTTCATCCTTCCATGACCACATAAAAATTACAACCAAATTATAAAACAACCATCATTCAGAACCCCTGAAGTCTAGCTTAACAGAATTTCTATAACAAGAATATAAGAAGCTACATAGAGACTAGTAAGAGGTGGAGACTTGGAATGGGCTGGTCACACACCCACATGTGGCTATTAAAAATCAGGAGGGATTTCTCAGCTACAAAGGCCCCTCCACCCACCTGAGGAGTGAGGAGTCCCAGCCACACACCAGGTCCCCCAGCCCAGGGTTCCAATGCTGAGAAGAGAAGCCCCCATAATGTTGGCAGTGAAAACCAGGGAGAGTGTGGCTGAGTGAGAGAGAGGGCTGTGGAGTCCCAGGCTTTCCCCTTAAAGAGACCATGCAAGGACTTACTTGCTCTGAGCCTCAGTAATAGGGTAGCAGCTCAAAAGGCACCAGGGACATATGGGGAGAGACTGGATTATCTGGCAGCAGGGTGAGGGCTTGAGGGGTAGCTTTCTCCCAGGCAGAAGTGCTGGTAGAGGCCATTATTCCTTTGCTGAGCTCTCCCCTTACAGAACCAGCTGGCAGGCACCATATCTGAGTCTTCATCAACCTGGCTAACACCACTTGCCCCATCCTGGTGATTCCCTGAAACCTCCACCTCACCAAACTTACAGGCCACTGAAGCCTTTCCGGTGGGTTTTTCATACAAGTGGCTTATCTTGGCTCAAGCTGTGGACTTTTCCTAAAATTTCTGAAACAAACAGCATCTGGCCTCGGTGTGCCCTGTACCACTTGCTAAGTGGCCCCACGACTGGCGGAAGCCAGTCTTGTTTTGCAGCTTGGCTTCTCTGGGGCACCTGTAAGCCTATTACAAGTATCAGCCATTTTCAGATTGCTCTATAGCCCATGCTGGGTGGCCCTGGGCATGGCACAGGTGGTTGCTGAACTTGATCTGCAGCTCCTGGGAGGCCCCAGAGGCAATGTACCTGCTGGCCAGCTTCAGACCGCTGTAAGGCGCCACTCAACCACTTCTACAAGCGACACATTCAGGGCGTGACCTCAGAGGGCATTAGAACTCTACCCAACACATATAAAGGAACACAGGAAAGCAGTCAAAATACGGAGACAAAGAAACACATACAAAGGAAAGAACAGAACAAATCCCGGAAAAAGAACTGAATGAAATGGAGGCAAGCAATATACCAGATACAGAGTTCAAAACACTGGTTATAAAGATGCTCTATGAACTTAAGGGAGGAGTGGATGAGCTTAGAACTTCAAAAAAGATATAGGAAACAAGAAATGGTGATAGAAAACATAAAAAAGAACCAGTCAGAAGAGTACATTAATTAAAATGAAGACTACATTGCATGGGCTCAACAGTAGAGTAGATAAACCAGAGGATTAAATCAGAGATTTGGAAGATAAAGGAAGCAGAAAACACCCAATCAGAACAACAAAAAGAAAAAAGAATAGAAAATGAGGATGGGGGGGCAATGTTAAAATATGTACACAGGTAATAATTTAATTAAAAAAATGTTAAAAAAAAAAAAGAAAAAAAAAAGAAAATGAGGATAGTTTAAGGAACCTTTGGGGCAGTTTCAAGCCTACCAACATTCACATCATGGGGGTGCCAGGAGAAGAGAGAGCGCAAGAAATTGAAAACTTATTTGAAAAAGTAATGACTAGAAACTTTCCTAACCTGGTGAAAGATGTAATCATACAAGTCCAGGAAGTACAGAGAGTCCCAAAAAGATGAACCCAAAGAGGCCCACACCAGGACACATCATAATTAAAATGGCAAAGGTTAAAAAAAATGCCAAAGGTTAAAGACAAAGAATTTTAAAAGCAGCAAGATGTAACAGGTAAAGCAAAAACAGCTTTTTAACATAATACTTGCTTAAACATTCCAATTTTCACAATCCTATTAACCATTACACTTTTACATTCTTTTGATCTAATTGTAGCCTGAGTTAGGGCTTCACCAATGTATTTTTGGTACTATATTTAATGGGATTTCTGTATCAAGGAGTTCTGGAAATTTCTCTACCTCTTAACCATTTTACCCATTTTTGTGCAAAACAAGAGGTGAAGCCAAGGAGCCCTGTCCCCCTCTTTTAAATAGAGAAAATTGCTATTGTGGTTGTCTTTTTGTTGTTGTTGAGGGTTTGCTATTATTTTTATTTAATAATTTTTTAATTTTTCAATTATAGTTGACATACAATATTATATTAGTTTTAGGTGTATATCATAGTGATTAGACATTTATATAACTTATTAGAGGCCCAGTGCATGAAATTTATGCACAGGTAAGGGTCCCTAGCCTGGCCAGCAATCAGGGCCAATCTGTGGGGAGACTGGTGGGGTGATGGGGGGACCCTGCTGGCACCCACCTTGGAGGTGAACGGTGGAGTGATTGCGGGAGGGGGTGGCAGTGATCTGCTCACCAGCCAGTCCCATCCACCGCTGCCACCTCCGGTCACCTCCCTCTATGGGTGTGGATTCCAGTGGGACCATTGCTGGCAGCGGGTGTGAGAGGTTCCTGCTAGTCCTGATCTCTCCTCAGGAGCAGGGGGAGGGGGAGAAACCCTAAGGGGTGATCAGGGCTGGCAGCTGCTGCTCTCACCCATTAATGGTGCTGAGCTATTGGGGCTGGTGCCGGGTGCCAGCAGTGGGTGCAAGTGGTGGTTCTGGTGCTGGCAGCAAGTGTGAGTGGGGCTGGCACTGGTGGCAGTTGCGAGTGCTGGGAGGGACTGCGGTGTGTGGGAGCAAAGAATTTACAGTAATCATAGCGACTGTGCCCCAACTTGGTCTGGCATCCCCGCTCACCTGCTCCACTATCCTATCATGGCTGACACCCACCATGTTTGGCACACGCCCCCTGGTGGTCAGTGCACATTATAGGACTGGTTGTTCTGTTCCAGTTGTTCCACTGATTGGTCTATTTGCATATTAGCCTTTTATTATATAGGATGTAAGACTCCAGAGGGGAAGTTGTGACCACAAATTTGATTTTTAGTTTTTTAATTTTGCAACAATAAGGTTATATGGGGTGTCCATATGAAAGGGGCCCTCTTAACAGCATTTACCATGACCTGGATAAAGGGCATATTCAGCAAGTGACTATCCTGGTTATCATAAAGCTACTCCCACATGGCTTGCATACAAAGCGTAGCAGCTGGGTGTTCCATATGGCATTCACAGGGGAGAGGACTAGTCCACATTCTCAGAGTAAACGTGCCTTATTTTTGTCCAGTGCGTTAGGCTGGCTGTTCCATCAGGAATAACCTCCTGTGCATTTGAAGCATATATAGCCATCTGTGATTGTTCCATAGCGAGCTGTGGGCCTTGTACAAACCCAACATGCTTTTCCACTCTGCAGCATTCAAGACCAAAGACAGCCCCCAAATTAGTTATTCCCACAATCCATTTTAGTAAAGGTTCTTCAGGAAGCTCACGATACTAATCCAAAATGAAACAACTCTCTCACACTAATACCAGTTTCCCCCCCTCTTTCCACATGTTGATTACCTTCTTGTTTCTGCATAATCGGGAGTCAGTTAAAAAAAAAATATATATATATATCTTATTGATTTTTTTTACAGAGAGGAAGGGAGAAGGATAGAGAGTTAGAAACATCGATGCCGAAACCGGTTTGTCTCAATGGATAGAGCGTCGGCTTGGGGACTGAAAGGTCCCGGGTTCGATTCCGGTCAAGGGCATGTACCTTGGTTGCGGGCATATCCTCAGTAGGGGGTGTGCAAGAGGCAGCTGATCGATGACTCTCTCACCGATGTTTCTAACTCTCTATCTCTCTTCCTTCCTCTCTGTACAAAATCAATAAAATATATTAAAAAAAAAGAAAAAAGAAAAGAAACATTGATGAGAGAGAAACATCGATTAGCTGCCTGATTACATGCCCCTGACTGGAATCAAACCCTGGACCCTTCAGTCTGTAGGCCGACGCTCTATTCACTGAGCCAAACTGGCTAGGGCTCTGGAGTCAGTTTTGAGATTAGTGGTGGAAGGTCAGACTCACGGAAATCTGAGCTTGGTCTACCATGAAGGTCTGATGCAACTTTTTTTTTTTTTTTGAGAGAGAGAGAGGTGAGAGAGAAACATCAACTGGTTGCCTTCTGTGTGCACCCTGACCAGGGATCAAACCTGCAACCTGGGGATAAGCCCTGGCTGGGAATTGAACCCAGTAACCTTTTGGTATACGTGATGATGCTCCAACTAACTGAGCCACCTAGCCAGGGTTTTTCACTTCCAGTTTAGCTATTACAGATAACGATAACCAAGGGACTGAATATTTTGCTTATTTATTATTTGTTTGAATTTCTTTATGCATCCAGTGGGACCAACTTCCCAGGAGTTGGAATCATCTCTAACTTCCATTGACAACTTTTACCTTGACTGATTGCAACTCAGCTGCTGCTCCATACCACGGGGGACCACATGGCCCCCCCAGGAATCAAAGGCTCCTCATCCCGCCGAAGCCGGTTCGGCTCAGTGGTAGAGCGTCGGTCTGCAGACTGACCTGAGCATCTACCTATGGACCAGGAGGTTCCAGTTCCAATTCATCAGGGCATATGCCTTGGTTGCGGGCTCAGTCCCTAGGGTGGGACGTGCAGGAGGCAGCTGATTGATCAATGATTTTCTCTCATCATTGATGTTCTATCTCTTCCTCTCCCTTCCTCTCTGAAATCAATAATAATATATTAAAAATAAATAAAACCAGAGGCATGGAAGCATGGAACAGACTGACAAATCTCATAGGGGAAGGGGTTGGGAAGAGATTAACCAAAGATCCTATATGCAAATATGCATTACCTATGGACACAAACAATAGGGTGGTAAGGCCTGGGGCAAGGTGGGAAGTGAGTGGAGGGGGCCAATGGTGGCTGGCCTTAGCGGGATATCTGTGATACTCTCAACAATAAAGATTTAAGAAAACAATTGAAAAATTACAATGTGTACCATCTATTTCTTAGACCAAGCATGAGACATGATCACTGTTTATTTACAAATTCAGAACAATACAAACTCAACCCAATATGCAGCCATTAAATAGCAATTGTAAGCTTATTGCACAAAATATTAGAATTTGAATTTAAGCAGGGAAAGAAATTTCTCACTTAAAGAAGAAACTTCTAAAGAAAGATTAAAATTGTCCAGAATTAAAAAAAATATATGAGACCATTACGTGGGTAAGATCAAAAACATAATTTTAATGAAAATAGCTATTTTTCAAAACAGGAAAGTTAGTGAGAATAGTGGCATTATTTTACTTTCTCTAATCTCTTAAAAAACCAGGCTAAATAGCCCTGGCTCAGTTGGTTGGAGTGTTGTCCCATACACTAAAAGGTGGGTTTGATTCTCAGTCAGGGTACATAACCAGGTTGCAGATTCAATCCCTGAGATGTAGGCGGGGTGTAACCCATCAATATTTCTCTTTCACATAGATATTTCTCTATTTATCTCTTTCCCTTTCTCTCTCTAAAATCAATAAAAACATATCCTCAGGTGAGGGTTAAAAAAAACCCACACACACACACACACACACACACACACACAAACAAACAAACAAAAAAACAACAACAACCTGGCTAAATAAAAGACATCTGGATTCTCATATCCACTTCTGCATTATAATTGGTTGTAACATCAAATGCTATGCAGTCTCTGGAAAACTCACAGGGAGAGAAGGATGAGAGTGAAAATGACAAATAATGTTTTAGTATTCTTATGAAAATAGTTTTACTTTCATGGGCCCCTTGAGTGTATTTTTGGAACCCCCAGGAGTTTCCAAACTAGACTTAGAAGAAAATTTTTGAGTCATAAAGAAGAGAGGTCTGTCTTAGAAAGCATTACAGACATGCATTTTGGATCATGATATCAGTGCTAGTCAGATTCATGCAAGGTCCACCAAGTTTTAAAGGTAATTGTACAAACAAAAAACACCAAGGAGGAGTAAAAGAGAGGAGACAGTGCAACATGAAAAGATTCCTCTAGCACTCCAACGCCCTATAGGCAGAAAGCAAGATAAGCAGCTGCAAACACTGGCCCTTCTTATATCTCATGGGGTGGCGTCAAATGCCTGGGTAAATCCAAGAGCAGAAGTGAAAAAATGAATTAGGGAATCATTCCTAGGGCATGGAAGTGCTTACTAATCAGAGGACATTCTCTGTCCCCGGAGCACAAGGAACTGTCAGTGCATGCCTGACTGGATTTAAGAATTATTTTGGACCAGTGATTGTTATGTATGTCCCCTTCAGTCCCCCACCTTCCCCTTTTGAACAGGAGTGTTAATTGTTGCTATTCCGTACCTGTGTCTCCATTGTACTTTGGGTGAGATGTGTGTGGGGGGTGGCAGATAACTTACTTTTTTAGTTCATAGGCCTCTGGATGTCAAGTTGAAGGAGTTTCATCTATATTTGGACCCAATTTAAGTGATGGGACCTTAGTCTTCAAACCTAAACCCAAGGTCATGATATAAGAGTTGGGAGTCATGGGAGGGAGGGGGTATATTTTGTATGAGAGAAAGATATGAATTATTTGGGCTAGAAGAAAGAATGTAGACTGTTGGATGGTCTCCACTGAATCATGTCTCCCACCGTTCCCATCCTTGTGTTGTCACTCAAACATTGGGGTCAAGTTCTGGCCCTGATGCCATAGACTCCCACAATCTCAATGAGATACAGTATATTTTCTTAAATAAATGCTTCTTGTATTTGCTGAATATACTTAGGTCAGTTTCCAGAGACTTTAAATGGTTGTTTATAATTCTCCCCCTCCTATAGATGTCCATAAATTTTTCATTTTCATTTTAAAATAGATGTATCTAATGCTTTTGTTTCTGTCTCCCCTCTCCTCCATCACTCTCTTCTCAATATGGAGAATTTCAAGTTACTTAAGGTCACTGAAGCCAGGAATAGGAGAGCAGCAAAAGCCAGAGGCAAGCAATTCATGCCTCAAGGACAGGGACGTGCCTGGGGAGAATGCAGTGGGTGGATGGGACAGAGCTATTTGTGTCACTGCCTGGAGCTCTAACTTAGACTTTAAATGAAATCAAAAGTTGGGCAGTGAGCCAGTGATGAAGCAGAAATTCCTACCATCAGGCGAACAGATTTGGTCAGAGCATCTAATTGGTTATTGCACAAATTTACTGAGAACTTACAGAATACCTGAGAGTCTAGCACCCATTCTTTGAAAATAAGCTTTCTAGCTACTATTGGCAAGGGAGAGGCAAAACAGGAACAACTGTGCTTGTGATTTTATTTTTATTTATTTTTAAAACATATATTTCTTTATTGATATCAGAAAGAAAGGAAGGGAGAGGGAGAGATAGAACATCAATGTTAAGAGTGAATCATCCAACAGCTGTCTCCAGCTCGCTCTCCCACTGGGGATCAAGCCCGAAACCTGGGTATGGCCCTTGGCCAGATTCAAACGTGGGACCCTTCAGTCTGCAGGCCTGCGTTCTGTCCACTGAGCCAAACCAGCTAGGGCTGTACTTGTGATTTTAGTATTTTGGTACAATATATTTTGTCAATACATATTCAAAATCTAAAACAGAATTAAACAAAACAAAACTATGCTTGTCCTTTGACCCAGAATTAACATATAGAATAAATGGATAAGTTCACAAGGATATAAGAACTATATTCCCTTCTTAGCATTACTTATAACAAGGGTTTGAAAATCTCAGTGTTCATCAATACTTTGCTAATTTATGGTACATTAATTAGAATTTCATGTAGCTTTAAATGATAAATGACATAAAAAGCCATCAACGATGTATTAAGTGTAAAAGGAGAGGAAGTATGCATTGTATGATTTAGTCTTTGTTACACACACACACGCATATATATATATATGTATAAAATTTTTTAAAAATTTGGTAGGATAGATACCAAAAATTTTAAGGGTTTTTATCTTTGGGAAAGATTACTTGTGATTTAAAAAATTATATATATATAATACATTTTTTTATTCTCACCTAAGGATATGTTTTACTTATTTTTATCTTTTTGAGAGGGAGAGATCGATGTGAGAGAGAAACATTGATTGTTTTCCTCCTGTACACGCCCTGACCAGGGATTGAACTGGCATCCTAAGTACATGCCCTTGATAGCGGAAGGGCATATAATAAGAATTTAACCACAGGTATTTTTTTTTAAATATATTTTTATTGATTTCAGAGAGGAAAGGAGAGGGAGAGAGAGATAGAAACATCAACGATGAGAGAGAATCATTGATCGGCTGCCTCCTGCATGCCCCCTGCTGGGTATTAAGCCTGAAACTGGGCATGTGCCCTGCAGTCATAGGCCAATGCTTTATCTACTGAGCCAAACCAGCTATGGCTGAACCACAGCTGTTTAATTCTTTACCTTACTAACCATAGATAACAGGTTTTCTCACAGACCCTTGGAAACGGAAGGATGTGCTGCAAGAAGAAAAACAGGACTGTAAAAAGATTAGATGCCTTGAAGCCCAGATGGGTTTATTACTCAGGAGAAAAAAACCCATGTTTTAAAGGTAGACCAAGGATGGGACATGCTTTGACTGGATTGCTGTGCCTGGACTCTGACCCCCTCCGGGAGTTTGCCTCAGGAATGCTGACGGTTCTCCAGCCCCAGGATCCGGCTGAGCTCTTTGTAACATCATAGAAGATTAGCACCTTGTTATCGGACTTCGGACTTCGGACTTCGAGCTCCTGGATGCCAGACTGCAGACCTTCCCTCCCCTTTCCCTGTTGCACTTGCAGCTTGCAGCTGCATGTAGCTATCTTCCCTAAGTAATCAGCCAGCTGGCAGAAAAAGGCAGAGCAGAATTTTCAGGATAATCTGAGGCTCTCCCCATGCTGCCAGCATTATTGGAATAAACATTCATATATGACTCAATCCTGTCTCTGCTTCATTTGACTTGAGGAGTGTCAGGCAGCCTCTGACCCATTTAATGTCCGATGTCACCCTGACTGGAAATTGAACCTGCAACCTTTTAGTGTAAGGGACGACGCTCCAACCAACTGAGCCACTGGGCCAGGACTGTAATTTTTATTTTATCTATAATAATTTTGTTTAATCTCAATGTTATAAAATGACCATATGTAACTTCATAATAAAAGAAAGTCAATTAAGCTATCATGTAAGGAAAACATCTTGTTTAAAAGTTTTGAGATGCCTATATTTGATTTCTTTTTCTGATGAACACAAAAGATTGCTCAGGTTCACAGGAATCAGATATCTGTCCCATATTTAGCTTCAGTAATAATTTCAAAGCTTTAAGTAATAATGAAGCACAGGTAAAACATGCACCTGTGTGGGTGTCCACACCACTTCCTCAGTCCTTCCTTATCTCATCAGAATGAGCTGTGGGTTGTAATTCGTGTTAGATCCCTAAGTAATGTCTCAGTGATGCGCACATCACTTACAACCTATTTCAGTGAGAAAGTCACCTATTTCATTCTCTGAAAATTGCATAGCTTGATAAATACATGACATTTCCCAAGGAAGCATGGCCTGGAGATCCGTAGTTTCTAGGTTCGTTTGTCAGAAACAGTTCTGGAGGGTGCAGATGCCTCCTGCTAGAAAAAGGCTGTGATGCTAGTGACAGTGAGTTCTCCAGCTCACTATGTTTATAAAGGGGATCTGATGGAGTCAGCTTTGTCCTTTTCTTCCCTTTTAGAAGCAATGCTGGTAAAGGGAGAAAATTAACTATAGGGACTGCTGTCAACCTTTTCTTCCCTTCAAATGAAAGCATTGAGAGGTATTACCACTGAATTGATGACTTATAAAGAGTGTGTGTTTTCTCCTTTTTAAATGTGTTTTTGACTTTAGAGAGAGAAGGTAGCGGGAAAGAAAAACATTGATCGACCGCTTCTGCACACTCTGCTGAGGACTGAGCCTGTATCCTGGGACCAGGAATCAAACCAACAACCTCTCTGTACACGGGACAATGCCCAACCAACTGAGCCACACAGCCAGGGTGTGTGCATCAGAGTGTGTGTGTGTGTTTTAATTGGAGTTTTTTTTTTGTTGTTGTTTTGTTTTTTAGTATTTTCATTATCATGGCTCTTACTCTGTACTCTATTTCCATCTGTCCTAAATTCCTTTTGCAATGCGGTGGTCAGAAGCAAAGGCAAAATTCGAATGTGAATAACCAGGTCATTTAACTTTGGCAATTGCGGGAGTTGTGGAAGCCTAGGCATGCTCACTCCTCCTCCTGCTTACATTGGGTCACCAGCAGATGCAATAATCAGTCTTCCAGAACTTCTTCCAAGCCATGGCTAAGATTATAAAATGAGGTTATCCACGTAAATGGCCTTATTTTATATCTGGCACTGGGCAAAGCTGTTGCTCCAAAGCTGTTGCCACTGGGAGTCAAGGTGGCTCTGGTATTAGCCATGGATTTAAGTCCTGGTTCTACTTATCTGTGACCTTCAGGAGTTCACTTAAACTTCAGTTGTATTAGTTATACAATGTGTATCGGGTTATTATAAGGACTAAATGAGATAAAATATTTAAAGAGCTGAGTACTGTACTTAGCACTTAAAAAGTGCTCTATCACTCTTAAATTTTTTGCATTATTAATATTGCTTTTATATAGATCCTCATCCATGTTGCTATTTTTTCTTTAATATCTCTTAGTATTGTCATGCATCACTTATTAGTTCATTGGGTTGCTTTTGAATTGAACTTCTATATACTGAGCTTGTTCACCAGGATCAATTTTCAATTCTCAGGTTTTCTGAGAGTTAGAAGGCATCAGTGGTAAGCCTTGGATACGTGAAATCCAGAGTTATTAAGAGGTTCTTTGTCATAGATGCATAGAATCTCTAGAGCCAAGGTCATTTTCCGATTAGCATCAGATGGTACTTTCATTATGATTATTTGTTAGTTTTGGGATTGTGCTCAAAAGTTGAAATCTGAGGTGGAGGACAGAGGGCAGAAAGCACAGTGAGTCTTGTTTCCTTTCTTTGCCCAGACTCACTTAAGAGAGGAAGCAGCAGCCCCCGGTATCAATTACCCATCAAGTAGTTCTTAAGCAAATTGTTTTCGCATAGTAGACACTGCAGTATACTCTCATCATCTTGTCTGATGTTGTTTCCATAATTTGGATCCACAGGGAGCTTGACAGTTTTATCTGCCCATAGAATGTTACACAGGTTTTCAGTGAAGACCTGGTGAAGAGAAAGTTGTACCCTAGTGACTGCTAATTGTAAGCCTGAGGATGCCGCAAAAAGCTCCAGGAAAATAGTGGAACCTTTCATTTCAGCAGAGTTGTAGATCCATAGTATGGGGTTCCAAGAGAAACAATTGCCTCATCCTCTACACTTAGATGTCAGCTGTGTCTTTTTGAATTTTTGAGGCATATGAGAGTGTTCTCTGGCCTGTTCCTTCAAGATTTTACTGGGGCCAAGAGCAGGCAAAAGCTTTTCAGCTGGTCCAGGCCACAGTCCAAGCTACCCACTCTCTCACTCCCACTATGTTTTTGATCTGAGCTATTGAATTGATCATTCTCCCCCATTTGAGACAAACCAGCTAGGGCTTCCCTCCTTCTTGTTCTAAAGAGTTTAATGACTTTATTTTACATGTATACTTTCTGTATAGATTTTTAGTTATATAAGTGGCATTGTAGGTCTGCTTTTTCTTTTTCACTCAGAGCTGTAGTAGTTAAAATCTACTCACATAGTTGAATCCGTTGCTCCTAACTTATGCGTGGTATTCTAAAATGTGCATCCATATACTTTTACTAATCCAGTATTCCAGAATGACTCTCCAAATTGCCTTAGATTGATATTGGTCTTACCAATTGGATAAGAATATCTGGGATATATTTAGGAGTAGAGTTCTTGGGTCATAAAGATAAGTATCTAAAGAATTTGACTAAGTGGTAGCAGATTGTTTGCTACAAATTGGAACTGTCCATACTTCTATAAGCAGTATTAGAATGGTTCCTATATTGGAACAAGACAGTTCCAAGGCCTGTCTTGATGGTTGTGTTGATGAGTTTCTAAAAAATGCCATTCTCTGCCCAAGATGGCCTGGGCTCTGTCCGTGCTGGAGTCCCACTGTCCGGAGAGTGCCCGCGGCAGTGGTAGTCTCTCTTTATCAAGAAGAGGCTTTCTGCCAGCCCCTGCGAGATTTAACTTTTCCTCACTCACTTACACACACCCCACGCACATCCACACACTCCTTTCATACCCTCACTCACTCACTTCCTCTCTCTCAGCTCCATCCTGCCAGCCGCCATCTTTTTCCTCCTCCAAGAAATGTTTTAATAAAAATTTTGTAACTTAATTTTTACAATATCCTGTTATACATAATATTACTATACATAATATTATGTAATATTACTTAATAATAGACAAACATGTAAATTGACCATACCTCCACTACATTCACAGCCAACCAAGAGTGAGTATGCAATTTAACCCAACAAAGATGGAGGGTTAATTTGCATATGCAGGCACGGAGCAGCCAGGTGGGGCGGGATATTTGCTATGAGGGGGAGGGGAGGCGGAGGGAGCTGTAGGAATGGTGCTCCAGCCGGGAGTGAGGACTTGGCGGCTCCCAGGCAGCCAGGAATGAAGCCAGGGGAAGGAAAGCCTATTCTTGCACGAATCTTCAGGCAAAGATTTTTTATTTTTTATTTTTGACTCTAGTTTTTATTTTTTAAATATATTTTATTGATTTTTATACAGAGGGGAAGGAAGAGAGATAGAGAGAGAGAGTTAGAAACATCGATGAGAAAGAGTCATTGATCAGCTGCCTCTTGCACACCCCCTACTGCGTATATGCCCGCAACCAAGGTACATGCCCTTGACCAGAATCGAACCCGGGACCCTTCAGTCCCCAAGCCGACGCTCTATCCATTGAGCCAAACCGGTCCCGGCTGCCTCTAGTTTTTAATAAGGAACTACAATGTTCACTATTGCCTGATTACTATAATTGTGTTGCATTCATTTTCCTTACACACCTTACACACAGGTGCACCACTTCTCTCCACTAATACTAACATAGAATATTTTAGCAGCTGATTACCATGTCATTAGTCTTGTACTGACTTGTTTGGTGTATGCAACAGGAAATACTTCACTTTTGGAGAAGAAGAAAAAGAGGTTTATTTGCATTTTGTTTATTAATTTGTGTAGTTATTCAGTGTCTGGTAAGTTAATGCTCAAATAATATTAATTTTTATTAAAATGTTCTATTATTTTATGTTAACAATGACTCTTTTATTTCAGCCCTTTGTATTCAGCATGTCTCTATCAAAATAAGCACACATTTCTATGAAAATTGAAGCTTTTGTTTTTTTGCAGCCTACATAAACTTAAATCTTGTTTATTTGGCGCCTATTAGCCTTTCAGTTCAGTTTGACATGCTTGCTGTAGAGGCAGTGATAGTGAGATGTTCATGGGTATGTAATTTTATTATTCTGGTTTCGAATATTGGCTCTGAAATTTGAAAAATTCAGAGTCACTAAGGTTTTGAATGGTGCTGTGTGGGGGCAACACTGCATGTGCCAGCGTGAATCCCAATCTCATAGACCCTGAGCAGCAGAGTCTGGGGGTTGCACTAGGATGTGCTAGGGAGAATCCCAAGTGAGAACTTACAGTCACTGTGGGGCTCTCAACACTTAGAAAAAGGCCCCTCTTTGTCCCTCAGAGGGAAGGCAGGAGTGAGTGGTGGGTGGGAAGAGATCAACTTAAGACCTTGTATGCATATATACATAACCCATGGACACAGACAATAGGGTGGTGAAGGCCTGGGGTGAGGGGTGAGGGCTGGCTAAAAGGGCCAGTGAGGAAAATAAGTGGACATATGTAATACTTTCAAAAATAAACATTAAGAATAAAATAAAATAAGACTCTTTGGGAAAAAAAAAAGAGGAAACTTTGTGTTCACCAATATTAATGCACTAGAGGCCTGGTGCATGAAAATTCTCTCAGCCTGGCCTGTCCCCTCTCACAGTCCGGGAGCCCTCAAGGGCAGGAGTTGACCCATCACACCTCTGCTGCTGCCACTGCTGGCAGTGTAAGCCTTGGCTGGCTCTGGTTACCTGAGCTTTTGTGGCCCTGGGCTTGCCTATGCTTTGGGCTGGCCCTGGGCAGCTGGGGACTGAGAGGACTGGGGGACTCTGGAGGCAGGCGCATGGAGCGGCTGCCCCCGTGGGCCCGGCCTTGCTGTGTGTGCCTGCCTGCCTGCCACCCCAGCAGGGCTGAAGTGACTGGGTGCCACCATCTTGTGGCTGTGCATGCCGCCATCTTTGCGGGTGGGGCAGTCAATTAGCATATTCCCTCTTTATTAGATAGGATAATTTTGAGAGTGGCCAGTTCTGGACTCTCTGCATAAAAGTATGACTGTTCCATCTGACAAATGTATTACTGGCTGGTCTTGGTCCAAGCTGACATTAGGAGGATTCTACTACTGTACTGAAAGGAGAGAACAGATATTGGAGCCTTATCATATTTGTTATGTGAAATTTCCCTGAAGGAAAAGGATATTCTTCAGTATCAGTCATCCTGAGAAGAGATGGTGGGTGAGTTCTCTGACAGGAAATGAGGATTCAAAAGGAGGCCTTAAACTTAGGTGAGAATGGCACTTTCTCTTCTTTCTGTAGGTAGACCATGAAGAAAGCACTCCAACTCTGGGAAGGTAGGCTGGACTTTCAAGAGTTTGGCTCAGTTGGTTGGAGCATCATGCCTGCACTTAAAGGTTGCAGGTTCAATTCTCATCAAATCTAAGTTGCTGGTCCGATCCCTGGTTTGGGTGCATATGGAAGGCAACTGATGGATGTTTGTCTCTCACATTGATATTCTTCTCTCTCTCTCTCTCCCTTTTTCTCCCTCTGTGTGAAATCAATAAAAACATATCCTCAGTGAGGATTAAAATAAAAAAGGAGTGTGGCAAGTAGCTATAGCAGGGAGGAAACCTAATGCCTATAATATATACTTGGGTTCTTCAGGGAACACATATGTAGCTGGAATTGAACTTATTCTCTGCATAGCAACTTTTTTCCTATTGTACAAAAACTTCCAGGGACATAATTTAAAAAGTTGCACTCTGATATCACCGTAGGGCATTGTGGGAAAATCTTTGCTTTTCTTGGGGTGACGCTATAGTTAAGATCCAGTAGATTAAGGAAAGATGGTCTTTAAATTGATGGAAGTAATATGTAGAGAGAATAATATGTTAAAAACTGGAATAGGGGCCCATGCCATTATAATTTGGGCAATAAAAGGAAGTGAGTGTGACCTGAGATATAAGGAAATGGATTCTGGGGTACAATATCTTTACATTTCTATTTTATAAATGAATAAATGGATGCTCATATATGGATAAGTGATATGTTCAAGGCCCACATAGATAAAAAGTTACCAGAACCAGAATGCTAGCCCAGGCACATCAGACTGGATTTCTATATTCTTTTTAAAAAATATATATATTTATTGATTTTTTACAGAGAAGAAGGGAGAGGGATAGAGAGCTAGAAACATTGATGAGAGAGATACATCGACCAGCTGCCTCCTGCACTCACCCCACTGAGGATGTGTCCGCGACCAAGGTTCATGCCCTTGATCGGAATGGAACCTGGGACCCTTCAGTCCGCAGGCTGATGCTCTATCCACAGAGCCAAACTGGTTTCAGCAAGGATTTCTATATTCTTAATTCTATACTACAGCCCTCAGAAATATGGCTGCCTTCTCTGGGTTAGATCATCCCCTTTACCTACCAGTGCTGTGGCTACATGTGCCCCAG
Source organism: Pipistrellus kuhlii (assembly GCF_014108245.1). Classification (NCBI taxonomy): domain Eukaryota; kingdom Metazoa; phylum Chordata; class Mammalia; order Chiroptera; family Vespertilionidae; genus Pipistrellus; species Pipistrellus kuhlii. The sequence goes on along the minus strand of NW_023425562.1, from coordinate 55,200,954 downwards.
AACTCTCCAACCAGGTGCTGTCCAATATGGTAGCCACTAGCCACATGGGACCATTGAGCCCGTGAAATGTGGCTAGTATGAATTGAAATGTGCTGTAGACATACTGATATTTCAAAGCCTTAGTGAAAAAAAAGAAAAAAAAAAGAATGCAAAAAAACCCAAATATTTTTTTATATTGAGTACGTGTGGAAATGACAATGTTTTGGATTTATCACATCAAATAAAAAATATTATTAATAGGAATTCTACCTCTGTCTTTTTACTTTTTATCATGTGACTACTAGGAAATGCAAAGTTGGTTTTCATTATAGTCTGCATTCTGTTGGAAGCACTATTCTACTGTGCCTTCTCTCATATCCTCTCTTCTTCCCTCCATTCCTCCATATTCTTATCTTAAATGGCTTCATAAATTAGGTTATGGTCTTTTGTGGGAATAGATCTAACGCTCCCATATTCCATTTTGCATATGGGCCTTTGTCTCCCAAAATGTATGAAAAAAGAAAATGTGTCTCTTGATAGTTTCCTTCCCATTGTTCTAAGAAAACAACACCATGTGAGAACCATAAATCCTTGTTACGGAGGCCTACTCTGGGTCATCCATGGGCCAAATTCAATGCAGTAGTCACCACTCCGGGTGCTTGCTTTCTCCGGGGCATGTAAATGAAAATGCCATCCCCTCCAGCTCTGTCTCTTCTGTGAGGCTCTGCGAGAATAAGATTGTGTAAACTATAGGTACTTAAACAGTATCTATTGAATGACTCATGATAGAGGAAACCGTTCTATGTCTTATTTAATAGATAGCAAAGATAGAGAGGAACTTAGTGTTTTAAGGGAAAGACCTACATCCCTTGCTCATTTGTTTCTTCCAGCTCCATTTGTGGTATCAGCAGTGTCTATGGTGGTGGTGATGGTGGGGAGAAGTCATGGCTGAACCTCTGCTTTTTTTTTGGTATCACTCTTGGTAGAAGTAACAGGGTCTGTAATCTTTCCTGAGATCATGGCATTGATGATGGCAGGGTTCACAGCATTGGTGTTTGAGATAATGGTAGTGTTAATATTGGCAAAAGGGCTTTTGAGTTTGAGAGAGAGAGATAAAATATATTTTGTTTGTATCATAGCCCTAGAATTCTTGATAGGTTTTGGCTGTTGTGCGGAGTCCTCTTTATGTCCATGGGCCATTTCATTTTGCAGGTAGTTTTTTTTTTATCTGTTCAAGTGTTTTTAGTCCAATACAACATTTTTTCTTCTTGCATTTCTGTACCTCTTTTTCATCCATGGTGCATTTCCCCAAACCCATTAAACATTTTTTTCAGCCAAAGGGTTCTGCACAAAGAAAAAAAAACTGTGTTAAGTTAATAACTAGAGATCATCTTAAAGCTGCTGGAGGGAGAGAAATAGAGGAAGAGGGAGTTTGTCAATGCTAAGCCTTAAGCACAGTGTTTAGGAACATTGATGAAGGCCCCTGGAAGACCTAGAGAGTCTCTGTACACCTATGAAACCCAAAATAAATCTCTCTAGTCTCCCTCACTGAGTTACTATACAAATCTAGGGCTCACACAAGAGAGAAGAAAAGGAATCCAATTATTTGCTTCTGGACCACCAACTTAGTATCTTAGATAAACACTTGTAGGGAGGGCATCACTATCTCTTCGCATGATCCCTAGGAAATACCAACAGGAGTAAAATCTGTCATAAAACTAGTCCAGGAAAGAATTTTAAAAAAAGAATCAATAGCACTTTCAGGAGTGCTGGCATCTTGCCAAATGCAGTGGTTTATGACCTTACCCTCCTTGACAACGGCTTGACCTGTGTTTCTTGGGGCATGGAGTTCTACCATTTTCAGCCTCTCTGGACACTCTGTTCCTCAGAGATATTAGTTATTATCATAACCTCGCCACTATCAAGATAATTCCCACATTGTTACCTGTAGCTCTAAATTCCCTCCTCAGTTTCATACCTCATCTTCATCTGTTGGATGATCTTTTTTTCCATCCCGGTGTCTCACCTTTTTATTTATGAATCAAGTAAGTTCTTTCTCATTCATCTTAACAATTCAACTCATAATGTTCACATACATCCCAACATTGTTTATCATCAAAGACAAGACAATAAAATTCGTGTATTTCAAGCAGCTACATTGACTAGCCCAATTACACTCACATGGAATTTGAGGCCCAAAGTGGCTAAGCTGTGTTACCCAAGATGACACAGTCGTACTTGCTTGTGCTACCCCCCTTCTCTAAGGATCCTGAGATGAAAACATCAGAAACATCTGGGACTCTTACTTTCCTTTCCCTGACCCATTGCCAGTCATTCCAGATATCTGGACGATTCTTGTATTTTGAAACATGTCTCAATGCTTTGCTTTTCTTGTCAAGTGACAATGGCCAATCCTGTTTCAGCCTTTTGCCACAGTGTATTCCTAGATGCTCTTATGGGTTTCCAAGACAAAAAAAGACTGAGAGAAGGGATAAAACTGTGAAAATCTGAAAAAGTTGAGCTGGAGAACATAGATTTATTTACTGGATCCTAAAGGATATTTTATTTATTTATTTATTTATTTATTTAAGCATAAGGGTAAGGGTCTCTTCCTTATTATGCCAAAGTACAAATTGATAGGAATCTTTGCTTCAAGAGGTGGTTTAAATTAGAAATAGAGCAGAGGTGAGGGAGACTGGGCTGAGTCCCAGTTAATTGCTCTGTAGGGGGTAGGAAGGCAGCTTTGTATTTTGGATAGTTTCTTTAAAAAAAAATTTTTGTTGTTGTTGTTGATTCAGAGAGAAATGGAGAGTGAGAGTGAGAGAAACATCAATGATGAGAGAGAATCATTGATCAGCTGCCTCTTGTACGCCCCACACTGGGGATCAAGCTCACAATCCAGGCATATGCCCTGACCAGGAATTGAACAGTGACCTACTGGTTCATAGATTTATACTCAACCACTGAGCCACACCAGCTGGGCTGCTGAATAGCATCTGAGTACCCCCAAAAAACACACCCTGCTTTTGCTTTAGGGAGCTCCCGATGTGTCCCCATTAGACACAGTCTGGGGTTGGAGCCTAAGGGAATGCATGGGGGATGCCACATAACTGTTGCACCATCTCTTTGGGCAACTCATTTTTCAGCATCTCTTGGGGTTCCCATTGTCATGGACAGCTAAGTCCCTGCTTCCTCACACCAACCCCTTTAAAACCTGGGATTCCACGTTACCTGTGTTCACTGTAAGTGTAGCACGAGGCTGGCAAAGATAGGGAAAAGGAGCTTCATGGCTGGGTATCAGAGGAGCTTGGCACTGGGTTGAGTTCCAGTCTTTATCGGCCTCTTCATGGCGTTGGGCCATGAGCAGTGAAGTGCACCAAAGCTCACAGAAGTTGTGTTTTCTCTGATTCTGGTTGAGAACAGCCTTCTCTGAACACTTCAGGCAACATATTTCCTGCTCTTGATCCTGGGGGGAATACAAGGCATAAGATGTGAAAGAAGTGCAGGCTCTTTGCATCTCTCTTTCTTAAAGTTTGAGCAGGGGGTGAATATTGTATTTGCTTCCCTATTTGTCAGGTAATTATGCCTAAGGCACTCAGTGTGTAAGAATCAGAAGAGCAGAAATTGCTATCAGCATGGACTCCTGGAGGATAGAGACTGCCTTTTTTGTACTGATGTCTCCAATGGCCAGTATGGCTACTAAATCAACATAAGAACTCAGTATGTGTTTGTTAAATGAATTTGTGAGAAGCATCTCTTGGCATAATTTTAACTTATTTTTTATTGTGATATTATTGACATCTAACATTATATTAGTTTCAAGTGTACACAGTGATTCAATATTTGTATAAATTATAGAATGATCACAATGCCCAGTTAACACCCATCACCACTCAGTTACAATTGTTTCTTTCCTGTGATGAGAACTTTCAAGATATACTCTCTTAGCAACTTTCAAATAAGTAATATGAATTATCAATTCCAGCCGCCCTGCTGTACATTACGTTCACAGAATTTATTCATCTTATAACTGGCCATTTGTGCCTCCTGACCACTTTCATCCACTTTGCCCCTCACCTCTGGCAACCACCAATTTTTCTGTTTTGTTTTTAGGTTCTATATATAAGTGAGATCATACGATTTTTGTCTTTCTCTGTTTGACTTACATAATTTAGCATAACACTCTTAAGGTCCATCCCTGTGGTTGCAGAAGATGTGATTTCTTTCCTTTATGTCTGGGAGAAAAATATATATATCACATTGTCTTTATCCATTCATCTGTCAATGGGCACTAGGCCGCTTTGATGTTTGGCTATTGTAAGCAATGATGCAATGAACGTGGGATTGCATATATTTTTTTGACATAGTGTTTTTGTTCTGTTCAGAAAAATACCCAAAAGTGGAATTTCTGAATTATATGGTAGTTTTATTTGTAATATTTTGAGGAACCACCATACAATTTTGTAAGTGGCTGCACTAATAGCATTCCCAACAACAGTGCACGGGGTTCCCTTTTCTCCACACCCTCACGAACACTTGTTACTTTCTGTCTTTTTAAATACAGCTATTTTAACAGGTGTGAGGTACTATTTCACTGTGTTTTTGACTTGCCTTTCCTTGATAATTTGTGATTTTGAGCACATTTTCATGTACCTCTTGGCCATCTGTATGTCTTTTTTTGAAAAAATGTCTATTTAGATCTTCTGTTCATTTTAAAAATATATTTCTATTGATTTTAGTGAGAAAGGGAAAGGGAGAGAGAGATAGAAACATCAATGATGAGAGAGAAGTGTTGATTGATTGTCTCTTACACACCCCCTATTGGGGATCGAGTCTGGAATCCAGGCTTGTGCGATGACCAGGGACTGAACCATCATCTTCTGGTCGCTGCCCAACCACTGAGCCACGAGAGTCTGGCTCTTCTGCCCATTTTTAATCAGAAATTCTTTTTGCTACTTAGATATATGAGTTCCTTATAAATTTTAGATATTAACATCTTATCAGATATATGATTTGCAAATATTTTGTCTCATTTAATAGGTTGCTTTTTCATTTTGTTGATGGCTTCCTTTGCTGTGTAGAAGCTTTTTAGTTTGATGTAGTTCCACTTGTTTATTTATTTTTATTGTCTTTGCTTTTGGTGTCAAATCCAGAAAAATCATTGCCAACACAGATGACAAAGTGCTTACCACCTGTTTTCTTCTAGAAGTCTTATGATTTCAGGTCTTATGTTTAATCCTTTAATCCATTTGAGTTGATTTTCGTGTACACCGTAAGATAGTGACCCAGTTTTATTCTTTTGCATGTGGCTGTGCAGTTTTCCCAGCATACTGTCCTTTCTACATTGTATATCCTTGGCTCTTTTGTCTTACATTAATTGACCATTTATGCCTGGGTTTATTTCTAAGCTCTCTATTCTGTTTTACTAATCTGTGTGCCTGCTTTTATGCCTAAATTATATTGTTTTATTTACTATAACTTTGTAAATTAGTTTAAAATCAGAAAGCATGATGCCTCCAGCTTTTTTATTTTTTTCCAGGATCTCTTTGGTTACTCAGGGGTCTTTCTTTTATGTTTCCATACAAGTTTTAGGATTGTTTTATCTATTTCTAAGAAAAATGGCATTGCAATTTTGATAAGGATTGCATTAAATCATCAGTTTCTAATAGTTTTCAGTATAGGTCATGAATGTATAGGTTACTTCTTTAATCAAATTTATTCCTGGGTATTTAATTCTTTTTGAAATGCAATTTAAAATTGGGTTATTTTCTTAATTCCTATTCCCAACAGTTCATTATTAGTGTATAGAAATGCAACTAATATTTGTATATTGACTTTGTCTTATAACTTTATTGAATTTATTTATAAGTTCTGTCAGTGTTTTGGCAGAGTCTTTAGGGTTTTCTACATATAGTATCATGTTATCTGCAAATATTCCTGTCTTCCTTTCTGAAATGAATGCCTTATATTTATTTTCTTTTTAATTTTTTAATTAAATTATTATCTGTGTATATATCTTACCATTGCCCCCCGCCCCATACATGCCCTTCCTCCCCAGAGTTTTGTGTCCATTGGTTGTACTTATTTGCATGTATATAAGTCCTTCGGTTGATCTATTATCTCCCTCAGGTCTCCCTCCCCTCCCCGCTGTAATTTAACAGTCTGCTTGTTGCTTTATCGTCTCTATATCTATCTTTTGGTTCATCAGTTTATAATGTATTATTATCCATAAATGAGTGAGGTCATGTGGTGTTTCTCTTTCATTGACTGGCTTATTTCACTCAGCATGATGTTCTCCAATTCCATCCAGGTTGCTGCAAATGATGAGAATTCCTTCTTTTTTATGGCAGCATAGTATTCCATTGTGTAGATGTACCATAATTTTCTGATCCAGTCATCTGATGATGGGCACCTAGGCTGTTTCCAAATCCTAGCTATTGTAAATTGTGCTCTTATGAATTAGGGGTGCATATATTTCTGATTGGTGTTTCTAGTTTCTTTGGATATATTCGTAGGAGTGGGATCACTGGGTCAAATGGGAGTTCCATTTTTAGTTTTTTGAGGAAACTCCATACTGTTCTCCACAGTGATTGCACCAGTCTGCATTCCCACCAGCAGTGCACGAGGGTTCCTTTTTCTCTACATCCTCACCAGATTGTCATTTGTTTATTTGTTGATGATAGCCATTCTGACAGGTGTGAGATGGTACCGCATTGTTGTTTTGATTTTCATCTTTTGGATGATTAAAATTTTTTTTTATTTCTCTGAGTGGATAATTTCAAATATCTGTATCTGAGTTTGCTAAATCTTTCCTCTTCTTGATAAAATCTGCTGTTAAAGCTGTGTACTGAATTTTTCAGTTTAGTCATTTAAAAAAATTAAGACTTTATTTTTTAAATGAAGTTTTAAGTTCACAACAAAATTATGGGAGGAGATGTAAAGATTTGCCATATTCTCCCTGCCCCTACGCATGCATATCCTTCACTTTTATTGATTTACTCCACAAAGTAGTTCACTTGCAACGATTGAAGAATTTACATTGACATATTATAATCGCCCAAAGTTCATAGTTTGCATAATGGTTCCTTTTTGGTGTTGTACTGTCTGTGGGTTTGGACAAATGTATTATGACATGGCTCCATTGTTATGTTACCATAGAAATACTCACTGTCCTCCACATATTCATCCATCCCTGCACTCCAGTCCCAGACAACCCTAATATTTTTATTGTCTTCATACAGTTTGTATTTTTTTGAGATGGGCTTCTTCCACTCTAATATGCATTTACATTTTCTTCACATCTTTTAATGCAGTGGTCAGCAAACTCATTAGTCAACAGAGCCAAATATAATATCAACAGTACAACTATTGAAATTTCTTTTGAGAGCCAAGTTTTTAAAACTTAAACTTCTTCTAACACCACTTCTTCAAAATAGACTTGCCTAGGCCGTATAATGGTATTTTGTGGAAGAGCCACACTCAAGGGGCCAAAGAGCCGCATGTGGCTCACAAGCCGCAGTTTGTCGACCACAGTTTTAATGGCTTGATAGCTCATTAACTTCTAGCACTAAATAATATTCCATTGTCTGGATGTACCACCGCCATGTCATTCATCTTCCTGCTGAAGGACATCTTAGTTGTTCCCACATTTTGACAATTACAAATAAACCTGCTTTAAACTTCTGTGCAGGTTTTTAAAAAAAATAAAAAATAAAATATTTTTATTGATTTCAGAGAGGATGGGAATGAGAGAGAATCATTGATAGGCTGCCTCCTATGCTCCTCCTGCTGGGGATGAAGCCCACAGCCCAAGCATGTGCCTGACTGGGAAATGAACCGTGATCTGGTTCATGTGTTAATGGTCACTCATTGAGCCATACTAGCCGGAGTGCTCTCACATACCTTTTGGTGCCCATTCCCTTCTGTAATAGACACTGACACTTTCTTTTAGCTGCCGCGTACTTTCCAACTCCCTCTCTGTTTTCAGAATTCTGCACTTGTGGCGACTATGGAACCTTTCCCCTCAAACACATGCTCTCCTTCCATAGCATACAATTGTCACGTCCCATTCCCTTTGTGTCTACATGTGGTATATGATTTATTCTCACCAATGGAATGTGAGGTGAAGTGAAGTGACTGTCACTTTTAGGAAGAGGCTTTTAATAATGGTATGATTTCTTTTCATTTCCAGATATTTGCACCAATAGTCTGAACCTCATTGATCTGCTTATGAGAAAAACATAAAGCACGTGTGTGAAGTTGTCGAATGATCAGGATTAAGGTCTCCTTGCACTGGGAGATGCGGATCCAGGTAAGGAGGGCTTTGATGTATATGATGGTGGCCTCTTCAAAGTGAGATTCTCAAAATGCCTCTCTGCAGTGTAGCTCAGGTGAACCCAGTCCCTGTGCTGCTGCACATGATAATCATCCTTGTTAGGACAGATTAGCAGAGACTCTTGCATTAGGTAATAGAATGGCATATGCATTTTACAGGAACATAATGCTTTGCAGTAATCTGCCAGCACATTAGGGAGCACATGGATGTCAAGAGGAGCCACAGGCTGTTTTACCCTGTTTCTTGTAGGATAAATCCACCATCTCTTTACTATAGATCTTATTTTCCTAAGTGCTATGGGCAGCGTGTTTGGCTTTCACTTTCCTAGTTGTATACTTCTAGATTAGTTTAGTTTAATTTTTTGTATAAAATTATAGAGTACTTTGCTATTTAAAAAACAAAATAGATTATACATAAAACTATAAAAAATACCACTCTGGTTGTTGGAGTATACTACTGGTGACAGGGAGGCCAGGGAAGAGAGGTCTGCAAATAGGGAGGAGGAGATGAAAGACAAACTAGAGAGGTGAAGGTGGAGAGTGGGGTATGTGTACAGAATTGTCATGGGGATGTAAAAGTATAGCATAGGGAATATAGTCAATAATACTCTAATAACTATGTATGATATCAAATGGGTACCAGAATTATCGGGATGACAATCTAGTAAATTATATAATGTCTAATCTCTGGGGTGTACACCTGGAACAAATACAATTTGTATGTCAACAGTAATTTAAAAACAAAAAATGTTTAAAAAAAAGGATGAATAAAACATTAGAGTTAAATAAACCATACTAAAAAAGAAATATATTGTACAGTTTTATTTATATAAAATTCTATAAAAAGTAAACTACAATGACAAGAAGATCAATGGATGAGTGATGGGAGGTGGGGAAGGTCAGGAAAGAGGAATTACAAAGCGGCAGAGGGAATTGTTTAAGGATGATAGATATGTTCATTACCTTGATTGTGGTGATAGTTTATGGATGTATACCTGTGTCGTAACTTTATATATTTCAAATAAGTGCAGTTTATTGCATGTTAGTTGTATTTTAACAAAGTATTAAACAAGAGAGAGAGAGAGAGAGAGAGAGAGAGAGAGAGAGAGAGAGAGAGACTACTAGCATTACCAGCAGCAACAATAAACAAAATTTGAGTGCACTAAAATTTTCTTAGAGGCATTTCAATGTGTTTTTTTTTGTTTTTTTTTAAAAAAATATTTTATTGATTTTTTACAGAGAGGAGGAGAGAGGGATAGAGAGCTAGAAACATCAATGAGAGAGAAACATTGACCAGCTGCCTCTTGCATACCCCCTACTGGGGATGTGCCTGCAACCAATGTACATGCCCTTGACCGGAATTGAACCCGGGACCCCTCAATCTGCAGACCAATGCTCTACCACTGAGCCAAACTGGTTTCGGCGAAATGTTTGTTTGTTTTTTAAAAGATTTACATTATTGTGCAGTCAGGTCAACTTTATTCTTTATTTTGTTTCCATTTATTAATTTCCCTCCAACCAATCCTTTTGTTTTTATTATATTTTACTAGAGGTCTGGTGCACGAATTCATGCACAGGTGGGATCCCTTGGCCTGGCTGGCAATTGGGACCAATTGGGCCGATCAGTGGAGGGGAGGGCCCGTGGGAGATTGGCGGGCTGGGGGGTGAGGAGGTTGGCTGTGGGAGCACACTGACCACCAAGGGGCAGCTCCTGCGTTGAGTGTTTGCCCCCTGGTGATCAGGGCGTGTCATAGTGACTGGTTGACCTGTTGTTTGGTCGCTCAGGCATATATACTAGAGGCCCGGTGCACGTGCACTGGTGGGTCCCTTGGCCTGGCCTGCACCCTCTCACAATTCGGGACCTCTTAGGGGATGTCGGAGCGCTGATTTCAGCCCAATCCCCGCAGGCCCGATCCAGGCAGGAGGGAGCCCAATCCCTGAATGCCCAATCCAGACATGAGGGAGTCCAATCCTGTGTGTTGAGCATCTGTCTCCTGGTGGTCAGTGCGTGTCATAGCAATTGGTTGAACAGTCGCTTAGGCTTTTATATATATACTGGTAGATGTTTATATTTTTTGCTTTTTTATTTTAAAAATATTTATTTATTAAATTGATTAGGGTGACATTGGTCAACATGAACATAATAGGTTTGAAGTTTTGGTTTCTGATTATAAATTCTGTATATTGTACCATGTGCCTACCATCCAAAGTCAAATCTTCTTCTGTCACCTTATTTTAAGATCCTCTTCTCCCCCTGACCCCTTGCCTTCTGGCAATCACCACACTGCTCTTTGTGTTCATGAGTTTCAGTTTTATATCCCACATATGAGTGAAATTATATAGTTCTTAGCTTTTTCTGACTGACTTATTTCACCTAGCATTATGTTTTCAAGTTCCATCCATGTTGTTGCGAATGGCGTTATTTCATCCTTTCTTGTGGCTGAGCAGTACAGTAGGTCCTTGGGTTACATTGGAGATCCATTCCTATGGCTCGACGTAATGCGGTTTTCATTGTAAGTTGGAACCCATCTACGTCACTCACATGGAGCACATATACAGCAGTAATGAAATGAAACAGAAAAAAAAAATTGAAATAAAGATAACAATTCCTGATCTTTACTTGTGGTAAATAAATAACAAAAAACATAAAGCACGTATGTACATATGTCAAAATGATGGAACTTTTTTTTATATATATAAATGGGAGATGGCGATATAACCATGAAATGATGTATGTTGAGTCCGACGTAACCCAAGGACTGTCTGTATTTCATTGTGTGGATATGCCACATTTTCTTTATCCAGTCCTCTATTTCAACCAGTGCTTTTAAAGTATTTTTTTGTTGTGAATTTCAGCTGCTTGGCTTTATTTGTTATAAGATATGTATTTATTACTTTCAAGTAAAATGTTTCTAATATAAACATATAATGTCTAATATAACTCGTGGTACATACATGATATCCAATAAATATTCTATTATTTGTAACACTTCTAAATAAAATTTCAGTAAAAGAATAGCATTCTTAATAAATGGTGGCCCAGTATTTTATTTATTTATTATTTATTTATTTATTTATTATGTTTTTATTGATTTTTAAAAGAGGAAGGGTGAGGGAGAGAGAGATAGAAACATCAGTGAAGAGAGAGGGAATCATTGATCAACTGTCTCCTGCACACCCCCTACTGGGGACTGAGCCCACAACCTAGGCATGTTCCCTGACTGGGAATAGAACAGTGACCTTCTGGTTCCTGGGTCAGAGCTAAATCACTGAGCCACACTGGCCGGACAGTGGCCCAATTTATATATATAAAAGCCTAAGTGACCGGCCAACTGGCCAGTAACTAAAATGTGCCCTGACCACCAAGGGGCAGATGCTCAGTGTGGGAGATGCCAAGTGACAGAGGCCCTCTGGCTCCAGGACCCCTCGGGGGACGCCGGAGAGCTGGTCTCAGCCCGATCTGATCCCCACAGGCCAGGCCGATGGGCGCCACTGCTGCACAAGTCCGTGCACCAGGCCTCTAGTATTTTAAAAGGATTCAGTTATTTGGAATATTTTCTTTCCTTCTCCTTCTCCCCCTTATTTTTGGAACTTGCCTCATATTTTTTTCTGAAACATTTTAAGGTAAATTACAAACATCGTGATATTTCATTCCTATATATCCCAGTAAGCATTTTTATTAAAAAAAAAAAAGAGTATTTTTTAACATAACCAACTCAACATGATCACATAGCAAAATTAATAACATTTTTTAAATAACATTTATTACTAAGTCCATTTTCAAATATCAATTGTCCCAAAGTGTTTTTTTTTTGTTGTTGTTGTTTCTTTCTTTTTTTTTTTTTTTTTTTTTTTTTTTTTTTTTTTTTTTTTTTTTTTTTTACCATTGGCTTGTCCAAACTAAGATTCATTCCAGGACTGGTCAATTTAGAATTTTCTCTTAATATAACATTTGCTTGACATGGATGTGCTAAGGATGTGGTTGGTACAACTTCCAGATCCATTAAAGTGATTTTTAATTTCGGAATATAATTTGTTGGGTTACCTACAAAGATAAAAATTATAATAGTCTCAGTCCTTGTGAATTTTTAAAGGTTTCTCTGTATTCTAGAACTCTTTTGTGAATATTTTGAAACCTCTAGGTTTCCATGGTGTCCATGGACCATGCAGAGCAATTACAGAAGTGTGATATTAATAATTTCTGGGGAGCTAGCTTAAAGTTTTGGAATGTTTGGAGTTGCTATGGCCACTAGGTGGTGCTTGAAATCCAGAAAAGCTGAATTTGACACATGAATGGAAGACAGTGAAAACTAGGGCTAGCCATTCAAGGGGTTTATGATCGAAGAAAAGGGAAAATAAGCATAACTGTAATGGTTTTGCAAGGGCTGCAGGAATTTGGAACAGAATATTCAACTGAGAAAACAATTCTTGCCATGTTCTGTTGTCTCTTGGTCTGATAGGAAGGGAATGAATTAAGAAGACAATTTTGTCTAACTTGAAAGTTTATCCATACTTTCTGAGGTGTATCAGTGTTATTGCTACAACAATTTTACAGTTATATATAACTATTGTTTAGATCTAAAATAATCAGAGGTAACTTAACTGGTATTTTGTTTAGCCTTCAGCTTCATACACAATTTTCTCTCAATACATAGAAGTGTTTTCAAGCTCATACTTTTACACCAAAATTATGATGATAAAAATTTTTTTCTTCATTTTTCTGAATATCTAAAGGTGTATGTGGAGTCCTTCCAGGAGCATGAGCTTTCCTCACTTGGTAACGGGCTTCAGTATGTTAGCCTAGAGATACCTCTGATCTTTCTGTGATGTTCTATTAAAGGTGAAATGTGTCTCTGGTTTAGATTTTAAAACCTTGGAAAACCCTCAGAGGAAAATCCTGCAGCTGAGTCATCACAGGGTTTATTTTCTGGGCTAGAGGATACCAGTTGTCCTGTGTGAAGGAGGCCTCAGTTCAGGTTGGGAGGCTTATTGGCAAAGTCTATCCTCCCTGACTATACATGCTTTATTATGATCATGCGGCTCAGTCACAGAACTGTCCTGGATCACTGTAAGGAGTACAGCCTCTTGACATGAGGCTGAATCCTGTACTAGTTTCTTATTGATGCTATTACAAATGACAACAGATTTAGTGGCTTAAAACAACACAAGTTTACCACCTTATACTTCTGAAGTGTATAAATCTGGAATGACTTTACTGGCTAAAAAGGTGCCGCATGCTGTGAGGGAACATCTTTCCTTGTTTTTCCCAGCTTCTAGAGGAGTGAGTTCTTTGGTTCATGGCCCTTGCCTCCATCTTTAAAGCTAGCCATGTACCACTCTCACATTTTCCTCTGACACCGACTCTCCTACACATTACAACGATCCATGTTGTTACATTGGGCACACCCAGATAATCCCAAACAATCTTCTTATTTTAAGGTAATCTGATTAGCAACTTTAATTCCATCTATCACCTCGATTCTCCCTTGTTATATAATATAACACATTAGCAGGCTCTGGGGATTAGAATGTGGATACCTTCAGGAGACCCATTATTCTGTCTACCCTAAATATTATTAGCACCCTTTATATTTTCTACCTTTAGAACTGGCTCAACATTGTACATATAACATTTGTTGTGACTGATGTATATATTTTTTTTATTGTTGAGGGAGTAGAAAAGAAATATTTAGTTGAGGTCAACTTGGGTTTAGATATGCAGAGACTGAAACACTCTGGCATATCACTTGCTGATTGTCAGCGGGGTTCCTTCATAGTTATTTCTAACTGGAGTCCAAAGTACAAGGAGACTTTGCCTTCTAGCCCTCAGCACAGTCCACCCATCATGGACCCGAACATGATTTTCCCTTAAGTCACTCTGAGTCACCTAAGATGCTTTGAGTTTAACTTTTAAAAAAACCACTTTACTTTTTTTCAATCTTTAATTATTTCTGGAGACCTGTTCCAACCACTGATAAGGCCAATCTGCTGAAACTAGATTCACTAATTATGAATTAACCATTTATTTCTCATTACTAACATATGCTCTTTCCCCTTTATCTTTTTTTAAAATTTAATAAGCTTTATTGTTCAGATTATTACAGTTGTTCTTCTTTTTCCCCCCCATAGCTCCCCTCCACCAGGTTCCTACCCCACCCTCTGCCCTTACCTTCCTCCCCTCACTGTCCTCATCCATAGCTGTACGCTTTTTGTCCCGTCTCTTCCCGAACCCCCTACTCCCCTTTTCTCCCGAGAATTGTCAGTCCACTCCCTTTCTATGCCCCTGATTCTATTATATTCACCAGTTAATACTGTTCATCAGATTTTTTTATTCCCTTAGTTTTTAGATTCACTTGTTGATAGATATGTATTTGTTGTTCATAATTTTTATCTTTATCTTTTTCTTCTTCTTAAAGAATACCTTTCAGCCAAAACCGGTTTGGCTCAATGGATAGAGCGTTGGCTTGGGGACTGAAGGGTCCCAGGTTCGATTCCGGTCAAGGGCATGTACCTTGGTTGTGGGCATATCCCCAGTAGGGGGTGTGCAAGAGGCAGCTGATCGATGACTATCTCTCATCGATGTTTCTAACTCTCTATCTCTCTCCCTTCCTCTCTGTACAAAATTAATAAAATATATTAAAAAAAAGAAAAAGAAAAAAAAAGAAAATCTTTCAGCATTTCATATAATTCTGGTTTGGTGGTGATGAACTCCTTTAGCTTTTTTTTATCTGTGAAGCTCTTTATCTGACCTTCAAATGTAGAGTAATCTTGGTTGTAGTTTCTTGCTATTCATAATTTTGAATATTTCTTGCCATTTCCGCCTGGTCTGCAAAGTTTCTGTTGAGAAATCAGCTGATAGTTGTATGGGGTGCTCCCTTGTAGGTAACTGTTTTTTTCTTGCTGCTTGTAAAATTCTCTTTTTGTCTTTTGCTCTTGGCATTTTAATTATGATGTGTCTTGGTGTGGTCCTCTTTGGATTCCTTTTGTTTGGATTCTGTGCACTTCCTGGACTTGTAAGTCTATTTCTTTCACCAGGTGGGCAAGTTTTGGGTCATTATTTCTTCAAATAGATTTTCAATATCTTGCTCTCTCTCTTCTTCTCCATTCCCAATGGGGGACATGCAGGAGGCAGCCAATCAATGATTCTATCTTGTTATTGATGTTTTAATCTCTCCCTCTTTCTTCCTCTCTGAAATCAATAAAAATATATTAAACCTAAATAGAGGTTCATTGTGTGTTTCCTAAAATGTAAGACATATTCCTAGTATATTTGGGTTTCTGGAATGCAATGGATTAAGAAGGAATAGTGATATATAGTAAATTGCAACCCTAATTGGATTAAAAGCAGATTCTTTCAGAGGGAACATTATATTTCTGAATTTATATTGACCTTCTGAAAGAGGTGCTTACATGTTTTGTTATGATATCATTTACCTATTTTCTGATAAGGTCATCTTTCATTTTCTTATTGATTTGCAAACATTCTTTATATATCATGGATATAAATTATTTTATGATATATAAAACATTTACAAATTTTATTCTACTCTGATTGTCTTTTTAATTATATACTGGCTCACACCTTCTCCTGAATGAATTTTCTTATGAAGATGTTTTGCATTTTATATTGTTAAATCTGTCACTTTTGTAAAATTTAATAATCCTCGTTTGTCATCAGTATTAGCTTATTTCCTTTGAGGTAATTTTTTCTTATTGTTCATTTAAGTTCTCTTTTACATTGTTTACTTTCCTAAAACTATCTGGTTTTATATATATATATATACTAGAGACTTGATGCATGAAATTCAGTTCGTGCAAGAGTAGGCCTTCACTGCCCCCGCTGTGTTGGCCCTCACAGCTGTGTCTTCGTCCAGAAGCTCGCCCGGACAGTTGTTCCACTGGTCGGTCGTTCCACTCTTCAGCTTTTGGTTGATTTGCATATTATACTTTTATTATTATAAATTCTCAAAAAAATGCATATGTAGACTTTGAACAATATAAAGGCAGTGTTTATTAAAATACATTTCATTTTCAAAATTGAGCTATCAGCTGTTAAAGTGGGTATACTTTTTTGGGAATACCCGGTATATTTAGGCATAAAAAGTAGGTCAATAAAGGCAGCTAATATGGGGCTCCTCTGTATTGGCACATGCCTGTTTGCCAATGGGCCTATTTCTTGAATTGGAGGGATGAGTGTAGACTTTTGTGTGTATGAGTGTGTGTGTGTGTGTACTCAGGGAATATTTGTTGACTAACATACTTTATTTTAAACTGAGTTTATGAAACGCAAGCAAGCTCTTGTTGCTTTATCTTACCTGATTGTCAAAATAAATGACTTTGGGAGCAAAATATTTAGAAGGCTAAACAGCAAAATGTTACCAGAAAGAAATGAGATTATAGGTGGCTTCTATTTTCTCATTTTTGTTTATCTATGAGTCTGATTTTTTTCTAGCATGAAATATTAATTCAATTATTTCTCATTTCCTGAACAAAGAACAATGAAATAATCTTGCCTTGATTTCCTCAATCTTTGTAAAAGGGAATTAGTAATCCTATCTCTGGCTTAGATTCAGTCTGTCCAACAGTCTGGAAAGATAACATCTTAAGTAGAATTCAGATGACATTTCTAAGAAGTGAAACATTTAAAATTCATTTATAACTAAGCCATTAAAAACAGTTTGTACTATCATGGGCCACAGGTGGGAGTTGTAGTAACAAATGTTCATGGGTGATTTTTTTTAAACTGACCATGACTAAAAAGAAACATTTTATTATCCATCCCAGCCTACTCAGGGGAAACCGTAGTCAGAGAGCTTTGAAAATGAGAACATTGTGTGCTTACTTGTACCTGTTCAGGATTGCATAAAGACTCTCTGAATGGATACAGATAAACAGATAAACAATCACACTTAGGAATCTATTGAAGTAGGCAGGCAATATTGCTTCCAGGATGTAATAATGCCATCTGTGGAAATCAGAAATACGAATTCTCTCAATACATGCTGCTCTCAATATAGGTTGCTCTCTGAGTGGAGAGTAGGCCGTAAGCAGGTGGGTAGGGGGAAGATGTTCAGCCAAGTTCATGACCAATAAATTTTGTGAACAAAATTAAAAAAACAATATTATGTATTTGATTATTTTGTCTTCAGTGTCCCAACGATTGACCCAAAGAACGTAGCCAGATAGGCAGATTAGAACAATGGCTAAGGCCTTTACTTTTAGATTCATGCAGATCTCTGTTGATCCTAGCTCATTCTTTAAACATTTTTTTATGTTTTTATTGATTTTAGAGAGGAAGGGAGAGGGAGAGAGAGAAACCTCATCAGCTGTCCCCTACTGGAGATAGAGCCCAAAACCTGTCCATGTGCCCTGACTGAGAATTGAACCTGTGACCTTTTGATGCATGGTACGACCCAACCAGCTGAGCCACACCAGCCAGGTGATCCTAGCTCATTCTTTGCATTGGGCACATGACCAGTTCCTTAAATTGTGGTTTTCCAATTTGAAAAAGAGTGGTATTAACTTCTACTTCATAGTGCTCTCATGAGGGCTTAAGTAAGTAATATAAACATAAAAATATATAATACATTTGTCATCTAGTGGTCATACATGAAGAGGTCATGAAGATGAGAAATGAGCTGTAACCAAGTAGGATACTGGTAGAGCTAGTGCATATCTGGTGGGGCTACTGGTTAAGACTTATTCCTCATCTTGGCAAATCAGCAGCATTTCACATTCCCTTCTCCTTGACAAACTTAATTCAGTCTAGTTACTGGGAAAACAATAGTTTATGCACAATACTCATTTCTAATCCTAACCCTAACCCCATCTCTATGCTGTGATATGAGTTTAATCATCAACAGATATTTATACAGCCTCCACAGATTCTATTTTCTTCTAGGTACTGTCACAGAAAGATATTTGGATGGGCCCTAATTACTATAAATTCAAGGTTCTGTGTCTAGAAATTGTAAAATGCAGTAAATAGAATTCTTGAAGCTATGCTTTAAATAACTTTATTGCTGTTTTGGGGTACTTTATTTAGCAATAATTTATTCAGTATTTTGCAATCATTCATTTTATAATTATGTACTAAGGAGTTTTCTGTTATGCATTAAGAACTCCAAATTGAACAAAACCATTGGTCTGCCTTGAGGGGCTCATTGATTATCACAAATAAACAAATAATTGGAACATGACATGTGTGATTACCAACAAAAAATGTACAAGATACAGGACCAGTTAGCTGGATGGGATAGGTGAACATAATATAATATGTGAAGAGGGATTTAAATGTGCAAAGAAACAGGTTATGTAAGTTGCAAGTTAAATAGGGGCACACATACTAATTTGGCAGAAACCTAAGTGGTTCCATAAAATGCTCTGGGAGAGGTGAGCAGGGACCACCAGTTCATGACTTGAACACTGTGCTAAAGAGATGTGATCTTCTAAAAGGCTTCAGTTGTAGAATTGAGTTGTACTGAATAGGCAAAACTTTATGGGGAAATTTTGAGATAATTTACCTAGCCAAAGCTAAAAGCAACCTTTCTCCTAGAAGATTTTTTGGAAGTTTCATACATTAAAAATTATTACTGTATGTGCTTGTGCATCTACCTTGATTAGCTAATGATTTTATTAATCTCTTAAACTGGATTACTTTTGTGAGGGAAAGGTGGAAGTAGCTAGATGGGACATTGGATTAATAGGAATAAAGAGGGAATGTCCCACACGAACCAGACATAGGACCAACTAACGTTGACCCAAATGGACTGATGACCCGGGTGAAGAAATCTTTACTCCTGCTCTCCGGGAGCTCACATCCTGAGGAAGGAGAAGTGGGTGTCATGTGATGGAACGTTCTGTGACCGAGAATTCTATATTTGGGAATGTAGGTGGAGGTGGACTTGGATTTCCTGTTAATCCATGTGGGTTAAAACGAGAGCTCAGAAAGTTGATAGCACCCAAAAACGCTGGCTCATTTTGAAAGACCCTGAGATTGCTGAACAAAAAGATCCTGCGGCCTGTTTCTCTTGGGAAATCTATAATCATGAAGCCGTTTCTGATTCTCATTATTCTGCTCTTTGAAGCACCCACAGGTAACTTGTCCAAATGTACCATGAAATCCTAGGAGATGCTCCTATCCATACGAGTGGAGTCAGGGCCTTTGGAATTACTGGTGTCTTGCCAATTAATTAAAAGTACCCACTGTTCTGGGTGCCTAACTTGAGTCTGTGCTTAGAAGAGAGCATCTGGCCAGGGAACAGGATGTCAAGGCCATGCTCTCAGAAGTCCTCTCCAGAGGTGGGAATGAGCTCATCATCTAGAATTACCTTTATCATGTACAAAACTTTTCCACCCAGGAGCCTGGCTATCTCTTTTTAAATTCAAATTCATGTTTGTCCTATACTACAACAGTAAAGAGAACAGGACAAGCTTTGGAGTCATGTAGATATGAGTTAAAATGTGTCTTCATCATTGACTATTGTATTCATTGAGCTAATACTCACTTTGAACCTAGTTTTCTCACCTGTTAAATGAGTAGAATGACTCAATTTCATGATAATCGTATTTCATGTTCTTACAAATGTGAAGCACCAAGTTCTCCCTTGCTGCTGTAGAAAGGCATATGGTCTTTTTGTATTTAAAAAAATATTTAAAAATTATATTTTTAAATTATATTTAAAAATACTTTTTGTTTCTTTGTTCTCCACCTTTATTCCATGGGTTTGTCCAAAGTTGTGTACAAGGGCAAATAAAGATCTGGAAACAAGAAACTTAGGACCTCAATGCAATGCTCTGAATGGGTGCTAATTTGGATTTCTAGAATACATGTATTGAGTTTGATCCCTGGGCCACACATTTATCTGAGACGAAAAGGAGAGGCCGTAGAAATCAAGGGAAGGCATTTTCAATGGCATTTATTGCTAAGGCCCATGTGGTCTTGGCAGAGGGCGATTTCTACTGCCCACATCAATGAGTGTGACACCCAATTATATTGTTAACACAGAAAGTCCCATTTTTGATACTCTTTGAAAAGTTAATATGGCTCTGAATTGTGCCGTGGTGACAAGCTGGGTACTCTCTGGAGACACTGGATTGGGATAGGCTCTGACTTAGGAAGACAGAGTAAGATTTGCTAAAGTCCTAGGCGTGGGACTAGCCTCACTTAAGAGCCATAAATTGAGTTCTCTCTTCTATTTTGTCACATAAGTTCTAATGTTCTCAGAGACAATTGAGTATTGGCTTGGATTGGGGTTTTGGATGTCCTTAATTTGGGATGGTTTTCAAGGAGGAGGCTCTGAGATTTCTTGTATGAGTCTGAGGTTCACTTTGGGACCCCGAGAGGCCATAGCTTGTGGGGAACCACAGACCTCTTCTGCTTTACCTCAGGATCTAATCCGGGTTTAATGTTGTTTCCTGTGCACAGATGCCGCACGACCCCAAAAATGCTTTGGTAGTAACTTAGCAGGCTACTGCAGGAAGAAATGCGGAGTGGGAGAAATACAAGAACAATCATGTCTAAACAGGAAAGTTTGTTGTATTAATGAAGCTGAAAACAAAAAATACCAGAGAGAGCAAGAGTTAATTCTATCTGCACTGCAGTCTGATGAGAAGCTGGACTATTCCATTTTACCCACCATCACAATTTTCACAATCCAACTATAAATCAAGCGCTTGTTCCACTGGTCTCTCCTCTTTCTAAAATAAAAAATGCCACCTAATACAATAGGCTGGGGCAAGAGATTTTTACTTCTTTCTGTAAACTTGATTCTCCACATAATAAAGTCCTATGCTTTTCCCTGGATCTATCTATCTATTTATCTATCTATTATTTAAAAAAAATTTTATTGATTTTTCACAGAGAGGAAAGAAGAGGGCAGAGAGCTAGAAACGTCGATGAGAGAGAAACATTGACCAGCTGCCTCCTGCACACCCCTCTGCCGGGGATGTGCCCGCAACCAATGCACATGCCATTGAACGGAATTGAACCTGGGACCTTTCAGTCCACAGACCGACACTCTATCCACTGAGCCAAACCGGTTTCGGCAACTTGTTGTTTGTTGATTTGTTGATGCTGGCCGTTCTGACAGGTGTGAGATGGTACCCTTGGGGGAAGTCTGACTGCCCGCTTAGGCCTGCTCCTAAGTGGTCAGCTGGACATCCTTAGTGCTGTGGCTCCCACTCCTACTGCTGGGCTCACCAGCTGTGAGCTTGGCTTTTGGCTGAGCAGTGCTACCTCTGTGGGAATGCACTGACCACCCAGGGGCAGCTCCTCCATCGAGCATCCCTGGTGGTCAGAGCACATCATAGCAACCAGTCATTCCACTGTTGGGTCAATTTGCATATTAAGGTTTTATTATATAGGATTACTTTTTAAGTAATTAATTTTTTTTTTCAATTATAGCAGACAAACAATAGTATATTAGTTTCAGGTATACAACATAGTGGTTAGATATTTATCTAACTTAAGACTTGATCACCCCAATAAAGCTAGTACTCATTTGATACCATACATAGGTTCCCCTTCACTTTTTTCACCCACTCCTACAACTCCCTCCCCTATGGAAACCATTCCTACCTAATTAGAAGATAGAATTAACCAAATTTGTTGATTACCTGAAAGTAGAGGATGGGAGAGAGAGGGCTTAAGTGTTCCTCTTAGGTTTATGTCTTGGGACACAGGGTGAATGCTTGTTTATGTCAAGAAATGGGGGATTCTCAAGGGTGTGCATGCTAATACAGTGCCTGTCATCTTAATAGCCCTTGCTGCTGTAACTGCCCTGTTCATACCCTCTCCTCTGGGACGCAGCATTAGGCTATACCCTGCACAAGGGTGTGCAACTGACTCAATGCAGCTTATCCAAAGGTTGTCCTAATAGTGGCCGGATATAGAAAATGTTACTCAGCTGAGACCATCAAGGTGGTTTCTTTTGAAATTTGGACTAGGGGTTAGAGTAAACTGCTGGTTGAGGATAGTGAGGGAACACAGCATTCACTCTGATAAAAGTAAAATACTTTGGGTCAAAATTGAGGATAGCTGCTTCTAAAATTTATATTTGTACTAAACAAGGTCACAAATCGGCACCTGGAGAAAAACACTTTGGTCCCATATAGAATCCCTTTTATTGCATTGCTTCACCAGCATTCATGGTTGTGGCTTTGTTCTGATTGCACTTTCAGGTTTATTGTGAGGAGACACTGCACTACAACCTATAGTGCTTGCTTTTTGAGAGGAAAAAAAGGAGACCCTTATCTTAGGTCACTGTTTGAGGAAAAAAGCCTATATTTTCTCAGGGCATTGTATCTGTTCAAAGACCTACCTCAGCTTGGATCACACCATATTCCCAAACATAGAGAAGACACAGTCTCCTTTCCAACGACAGTGGACTAGGTGAGGGGAAAGAGTGAATAGGGGCATGAAGTGACAGTAAGGTCAGTGGAATCTGGGAAGACGGAGTAGAACCTTGGATGACTATATTGAAGGAAGAATCAGCATCATTCTACAGTCACTTAGGTAAAGGAAGATTTATTTATAACTATTAAAAATGTACCATAACTATTAAAAATGTACCCTGGTTCAATCCATGGCTCCCAGAATTCATTCAGGGCATTTAAATCAGCAGCTGGAATTGTGATTATGAAGCAAGATAAGGGTGTGTGTGTGTGTGTGTGTGTGTGTAATATATTAGAGGCCCGATGCATGAAATTCATACAAGAGTAGGCCTTTCTTCCCCCGGCTGCGGGCACTGGCTTCCCTCTGGCACCTGGGACCTGGTCTTCCCTTCGGCCCTGACTTTGTCCGGAAGGACGTCCAGAATGACATCTTGAAGAACATCCAGTCTAATTAGAATATTACTCTTTTATTATTATAGATACTAGAGGCCTGGTGCATGAATTCGTGCATGGGTGGGCCCCCTCTGGGTGGCCTGCAGGAATAGGGCCGAAATCCGCAGTCCAGTGCTGCCTGCAGCTCCTACCTGCTGCTCTCATGCATCCCGGACCCACTGGGCCTGCGCCCAATCAGTCCTGATCAAAAGAGGCTTGTGCCACTGCAGCAGCACTCACCAGCTGTGAGCCCTGTATCTGGCACCTTCCCAAGGGGAGTAGCCTGCAGGATCAGGCGGAAACTGGCTCTCCGAAATCCCCTGAGGGGTCCCAGATTAGGAGAGGATGCAGGTCAGGCAGAGGGACCCCACTGGTGCAAGATTGGGGCCAGTGCACGTCATAGCAACTGGTCAACCAGTCGACTATCTGCCCCGTGGTGGTCAGTGCACATCATAGTGAGCAGTTGAACAGCCTTAGCATATCATTAGCATATTACGCTTTGATTGGTTGAACACACTGACCACCAGGGGGCAGACACTCAATACAGGAACTGCCATGACACACACTGGTCATTTAAAAAGAAATGGCACCGCGGACCTGGTGCCGACAAACCAACACTTATCTTCCCCCAAGTGGGACACAGGCCCTGGAGTGATACCCAACCTAATCGCAGCCAATGCTTCCAAGCCCCCATGGTGCAAAATGCGGCCCACAGCCCAGCCCAGCTCGGAATGATGTCATTTAGCAATGCCTGGAGTTTCTTCAGTCTGGGAACATGACTTGTTTTATAGCCAGGTGTAAATAGTTTACAGTTTAACCAAATGTCTGTAAAGCATTTTCACATTCCTCATCTCATTTGATTTTCACAGAAGTCCTGGACTAGGTAGATAGGCAACTCGTAGAATATTATTTTCTTTTCATTAGCCTGAAAATGGAGATTTAGAAAGTTTAGAAACTTGACCCGACTGAAAAGAAGTAAGAAACGGTGGAACTTGAAAATGACTTCAGGTTTTCTCACTGTGCAGAATATAGTCAAACACTGCTACAGTTAAATATTTTACCCTTTTTTTTTTTCTCCCTGCATGATCTATAATACAATAATAATCTGCTTCATGTTGATATTTACTGCTGTGTTGCTGACAATTACTTGAAAGAGAAGTTGGAGTGCTTCACTGGGCTGGAAAAAATTTAGCTAAATCAGAAAGCAGGTCTAATTAAGCAAGTTTATAGATAAAGCTCTCGCTGGTGCCAATCACATGCATGTGTTTCAATCTGTCATTGTCGATTGTGGATTTGGTTGACATTTCTATTATAGAGAAAGGGCGAATAGCAATATTAAAATATTTCTTCTAGTTAATTTCCTTTCAATATGCATGAATCTGTGCATGGGGACACTTCACTGAGTGACATTACCATCACATCACTCAATTTCTCATGTTGCTGTAGGCTGAAACCTGGGCATCACTCTCATTCCCACCACATCTGACGAATAACCATTATAAATTATAGCTGCCAAATAATTCTCTAATTTACCCACTTTATTCCCTCACTCTGGTCCAAACCACCTCTCACCTGGCCAATTGTAATAACCATTTAATCTCTCTTTTCATATCTACTCCCAGTTTCAATGCATTTTTTTTTGCGTTCAATATAGAGTGATTTAAAGGTGCAGGCAATCACATTACATCCCAAGTCTGGAGGGGATGTTGGGTATGAAGCCATAGAAAAACCGTGAAGGAATGAAAATTGACCTCAGAAGATCCTGAAATGAAGGATAGGGATCTGTGGTGGGAGTGTGTATCACTGAATATGTGCACGGTCTCCTGATCTTTGTACTGTCTCCATAGTTTTGTCCTTTCCAGAGTGTCCTAGAGTTGGAATCATACAGAAAGTAACCTTTTTACATTGGCTTCTTTCACTTAGTAATATGCATTTACTGTTCCTTCCTGTCTTTTCATGACCTGACAACTCATTTCTCTTTAGCACTGAATAAATATTCCATTGTCTGAACGTATCACAGCTTATTTATCTATTCACTTACTGCAGGGCATCTCAGTTTCTTCTAGGTTTTGGTAATTCTGAATAAAGCTGCTATAAATACTGGTGTGCAGGTTTTGTGTAGACATTCAACTCACTTGGGTAAACACCAAGGACTGCAACTGCTGGATTGTATAGTAAAAGTGTTTAAGAAACTGCCAAACTATCTTTCAAAGTGGCGTGTCCCATCTTTTAATGAATGAGAGTTTCAGTCCAGCATTGTGTGTTGTCATTGTTTTGGATTTTGGGCCTAATACTGCAATTCGGACCAATTCCTAGGTCCTTTGCATTTTCTCTAAACTCCAAAGGGCCCCAAGCACCAAAAGAATGCTGTTATTAGTGGTTAACACACACAACAACAACAGAGGCCTGGATACATGGAGGAGACTGACAGCTGTCAGAGAGGAGTGGGGAGGAGGTGACGGGGTGAAAGAAGGTGAAGGGATTAGCCAAAGAACATACATGCATAACCTACAGATATAGGCAACAGTGTGGTGGTGGCCAGAGGGAAGGGGTAGCGGGGGACAGGTGAAGGTGGGCAAAGAGGCAGGGATGGGGACATCTGTAATAGTGTCAACAATAAAAATAAAGTTAAAAAAATAAACAACAAAGAAACTCCTCCATCTTGGAATTATATATTTATGTCTGCCTCCACCTTATATAGTGAGTGCCACCATAGTGGGAACCTCTTCATCTCTCCCCAGTTCACTGATTTTACAAAGGAACTGAAGAAATTGGACTTTCCATAGTTCAACTGTGGTTGTTCTATTCTTAGATCAAAGTGCACGTATATCCTTCTGAATTGTCCTGTCTTTTCTAATTTCCTTCCATTTGTTGATTTCAGTCTGTTTACTCAAATCACTTTCTTTACTATCAGTCACCTGTTGATATCTGACACAGTTCACATGGTACCACTTTTAACTCACTGGCGAATTTCCCCTGCATACTTGGCTTCACCAGTCTCTCTCCAGAATTACATGTCTACTTTCCTGAGCTTCTTGTTTCAATTTACCACATAGATTTTTTTTTTTTGTAGTGTACTGGTTATATCCCCTTTTCAAGGGGATGTTCTGAGTTCTTATCACTTGGTATACTGAGTGTCCAATTACTGGTTAAAGAAGAAATAAGTCAGAAAACTGGCAATGAACTTTATTAGAATCTGCTTCACGGTCTACTGAGAATTAAAGAACCAGATAGGAAAAGATGTGGATTACTTCACCTTAGTTTATTAGAATAGGTTAAGAAATAAATGATTGGAGAATTGTACTTGATTTATGGAGAATTTGTCTTGTGGCTTATATAATTTCTTTCATAGCCATCATAATCTTGAGGTAAAGTTATTGCAAAAGTCACTGGCTTTGGACGAGTTGGCTTTGGTATTCTTTTACGTGCTTCCAGTTCCATGATATTGAGGCAACAATATCTCCCATTTTCACATAGTACTTCACGTATTTCAGTTACTTTGCATATTTTTCTGCACTTTCCTTGTATATATTGATCCCAGCATTTCTTAAGTTGTTCAGTTACTGTGTACATAAAAAACAATTGATCAAGGTCAGTGTTTGAGATTGAAAGGCAACTTTGGACATGGAAAGTATAGAGGAAATTTGTAGGGATTAGGTGTATGAGAGATTCACAAGGCAGATGCCCGTCATATCCCACAGAGGATGCCCCAAGAAGGCAAACCTCAGTGTTTATATCTATCTGATTACTCATATTTAGTTCCTCTAAGGTTTTGGGCTTCCAGTCAACATCTGATGGACTCCATCAAGAGCATTAGGTCATACGGTCTAGTAATAATTAATGTCGTTTTTAAACATTCATTTAAAATCTTGCTTGGCGTTGACTGTATTGACATAACCTTCAAACACGTGGTATCTACAGAACGTGTGAAGTGCAATTACAGTAACAAGTTTTGCTTGAAAAAGTTTGTGTTTGGTTTGGTTTTTGTTGCAAAACTAGGGCTAAGAAGATGGCGGATGAAGAGCATATTTGGCACTGCATGCTTTACGAGTTCCAATTAGGAAGAAAAGCAAGTGTAGTGCTCTTGGTCAAGATGCAGTTAGCGCCAGAAAATGCCAGCGTTGGTTTGAGAAATTTCGCGAGGGAAATTTTTCGTTAGATGACAAGAGTGGTCGAGGCCGTGTGTCCAATTTTGATCAAGAAGCTCTTCAAGCTCTTTTGGTGCAAAATCCTCAAATTACCCAACAAGAGCTTGCGACAACTTTAAATTGTTCACAAAAAACAATTTCCAATCAATTGCGTGCACTTGGCAAAGTCCAAAAGTTTGGAAAATGGGTTCCTCATGAGTTGACTGACAACAACCGTAATCAAAGAGTCACAATTTGCAGTTCGCTCCTCTCTCGTCAAAACCGTTTGCCGTTTTTAGAGCAAATTGTTACCGGAAATGAACAATAAGTGCTGTATGTTAATTTGAAAAGGCGGCCTCAATGGTTGGACAAAAATGAGGCTCCGCAGCCCACGCCAAAACCTGACTTGCAAGCGAAAAAAGTGATGTTGTGTGTTTGGTGGAATTTTAAAGGAATTCTTCATTATGAACTTTTACCATCTAACCAAACCATTACAAGTGCAGTGTATAGTGCCCAATTGGAAAGGTTAGCCCAAGCTTTAAGAGAAAAAGAACCCGCGCTGATTAATCGGAAGGGCGTAATTCTTCACCACGATAACGCTAGACCGCATACTGCAAGAATCACTGCTGAAAAACTGCGCCAGTTGGAATGGGAAGTTCTCCCTCAACCTGCATATTTTCCTGATATTGCCCCTTCCGATTACCATTTGTTTCATACTTTGCAAAACTTTCTTCTTGGAAAAAAATTTAATAATGAAGAATGCCTCAAAAATGCATTGACCGAATTTTCTGCATCAAAATAACAAGAATTTTACAACAGAGGGATTAAAATGCTTCCTGAGTGTTGGGCACAAGTAGTAGAAAACAACAGCAACTATATTGTTGATTAAATTTTGTTGTATTGTTTAAATAAATTCAATTTAAAAAAGTATTAGAAAACGACATTAATTATTACTAGACCTAATATATAGGAAAACAAAAAAGTTGGTTCCTTGATTTCAGGGCATGGCACTATACTCTATCAGGGTACCACAGCAAATCTTACTCTGTTTGAATGTTCCCAGGTCACTCATTTTTTTTAAATAACTGCTCCACCTTTATTACCCAGAGTATAATAATTCTTTACTGTGTATTTCTGGGTTAAATTCTGTTCTTGGGTTCATACTCACTGTCATGGTCAAGAATGACTTTCTTATCCAGTCAGGTTATTTTTCTCCCTAAATAATCTTCCTCCCTCCCCTGTTAATTCTTAGCATTGTCCATTTCTTTCTTCTTCTTCTTCTTCTTCTTCTTCTTCTTCTTCTTCTTCTTCTTTTTTTTTTTTTTTTTTAGCATTGTCCATTTTTGTCAATGCCTATCTTCCTTTGGCTTCTAAGTTATTACAATAATCTTGGATTTGACTTCTCATTCTTCCTCTACCTCCAGTTGCAAGAATTCCTCCAATATTTAGTCCCAGACCTTTGCTCACCTTGAGATATATTTTTTCCTTTAGTTATCCTAAATACTTACTATGATCTAAGGGTTTGGAAGTTCAAATATTGGTTTCTGGGCTGTTACAACCTTCTAGAATAGGCCCCAGAGGAAGATTGAGAACAAAGATTCCTCCAACCTCAGGTTTTAGAACCCCTTTGATTGTTAGGAATTTAGGGACCCAGGGACATGCCATCACCATTACTATAATGAGAGGCAAATGTAATAGATATGGTTTTGAAAGAGAAATTTCAAGTTCTTAGTATGTGCCAACCCCTGTGCTAGGTATTTCACAAATGTTATATCATTTAATAAGGTCCACATGAGTCCGGTGTCATTATCTCCACCAGTGAGAGTCTTCACCATTTATCCAAAACTGACAGACCAGAAGTAGACATCAAAGGCCTGTTTCTTAAACCTGACTCCAAAGTTTGTGAATATTCACCCTCTGTAGTAAAATAGACTAATATATATATCTATTTCCACTCTTTCTCCACTATTCACACTCATACAATGGAAGACAATATGATTGGATGTCAGAGTAAAAACTATATCCAAAGAAATAAGTGCATCCTTAGATATTGGGTGCATTACTTTCTACAATGAGACTTTCTCAGAGGAAACCAGGGCTTCTTTTCAACTCTGAATACTCCTTTTTAAGAATAGTGCCATGGTAGAAGGTCTTAGGAAGAGGGAATCTCTAATGACATTGGGTAGACTTCAGTCATCCGTAGGGTACCTATTTCCTAATACTATGAATTATAAAATTATCTTGGGTTCTTAGAAATACTCTATCCCATGTTGATTTGTGTGAACCCCCGGAAAACTCTAGATTACCTGTGGGCTTCTGGGAAAGCAGAATTACAATGATCAGGAAGAGCTTCATAGTTAGGCTTCCCAAGGGAGGTGGCAGCCAAAGTTCTTGGTCCAGTGAGTTGCACACCATGTCACCTTCCTCAGCGACTTGGATTCTTATGCACTGAACCAGAATAAATGGTATGGTACGAAATGTGTCCCCAAACTTCCCATCTATGGATTTTGCACCATGTGGGCAGGCACCGGAAATTTGAGGTCACCCACTTTACCCCTACATGGAATCAGATGCAGCATGTTCTATTTCATCACCCCTGATGCCATTCTGTGGGCTGTGGACTGCTGGGGAGAAGAATCTGTGCTTTCTCTACTTTGTCTGCCAGATAGACCAAAGTAGACATGTACTCACTTCTAAGAATGAATGAGTTAATATAAATAATGAAACCTATTCCATTTATTGCATTCACCTAAGTCTAGGATCCCAGGGTGTTGTATCTATCACTTTAATTAATCCAAATGGAAGCCAACTTTTATTTTTACATCCTAGATTAATTTAATTATGCACAGACAAGCAATATATAATGGAGGATAATCATATGATTATAATAAAAATTTCACTTAGGAACAGCAAAAAGGGGAGAAAAGTCAGAGATAACAACATAAAGCATCGTCCCGATGGATAAGAACAGCAAAGTTTTTGTTTGTCCTGACATTGTGGAATGGCAATTGTCAACCTTTTGCATCTCATGGCACACATAAATTAATTACTAAAATTATTTGTCCCACCAAAAAGTACATTATATTTTTTGCCAATCTGACAAAAAATAGTTATAATTTTGATCCATTCACACCCAGATGGCTATTTTTATGTTGGCTCTTGTCTTTTTTTCTCTTTTCTTTTTTTTACAATCTAAGGGACAAGAGGTCAGTGCCTCTGACTAAATAGTCAGATGTTGCATATCTAAAAAATTCTTGTGGTATACCAGTGTGCCTGCCACAGTTGAAAATTACTAGTGTAGAGAATTCTTTTGTATTTTTTCTGTTCTGATCTCTATGAAGGTTTCCCTTCTTCTCAGTGGCCATCCCTTGGAGGGGACTCGGGTGTAGGGATTCTTCTGGGAAATTTACTTTAGCAACATGTATCCTGTTAGTGCAGGTTTAGGGAACTGTATGAATTATTTTGTTACCCAGACTCTGATTTCTATGGCATTATAACTCTTTTAGAAAGATCTGTAGACTTTATTTTGAATTGTTCTTAGTCATTTTAATGTCTAAGACCCATCCAGAAATTCTTTTGAATCATGACAATTCATTTTAGATTCCAACCAGGGCACTGGTATCAATAAAACAAGCTTTTGGAGATTATACCATCTCTATAGCTCTTAGCTTAACAACCTCTCACTCAGGCTCTGATTGTATGCAGTTCAATACAATAGTCTCTGGACGGCCTGGCTAGTGTTGCTCAGTGGCTGAACCTCAACCTATGAACCAGGAGATCACAGGTTCAATTCCCGGTCAGGCACATGGCACATGCCCTTTGAGGGCTCGATTCTAGGTGTGAGGCAGCCAATCAATGATTCTCTCTCATCATTGATGTTTCTATCTCTCCCTCCCTCTCCCTTTCTCTCTGAAATCAATATATATAAAATAGCCTTTGTCCCCTTGAGTGTGGCTCTTCCATAAAATATCATGTGCGGGCGCACAAGTACACTGTGATTGAAATTTTGTGGCTCACGTGCAGAAGTCGGTGTTTGGCCTGGGTGAGTCTATTTTGAAGAAGTGGCATTAGAATACTCAAGAGGCCAAAGAGCCGCAGGTGACTCGTGAGCTGCGGTTTGTGGACCACTGGTGTAGGTGAACTAATCGAGATTCATCACCATGAATTTATAGTGGTATTAATGTATGCTCTTGTGTAATGCCAATAGCAACACTCACCTATCTACATGCAGAAATGCATGCAACAGATAGTTGGGTTAATACACAGCTATGGTATGCCCAAGGAATCAAATGACTTAAAGAAGAGGAACAAGGAGTCCTGGTTATTGGCTAGAGAGTTAGTGAAGTAGATCATGGACTCTATTCTTGATAAGAAGAGAAATATAAACAGGGAAGGGCTGACAAATTGGTCTTTGGGTTTTGAAGATTTATACTAACAAAACACATTGCTTGTGCAATGGAGAGAACATTCTGTATCTAACCTGCACTGTCTTCTTCTACTTTTTTTTTTTTTTTAGGGAGTTGCAATCCCATTGCATCTTTTTGTTTTTCTAAATATATATTTTATTGATATTTTTACAGAGAGGAAGGGAGAAGGATAGAGAGTTAGAAACATCAACGAGAGAAACATTGATCAGCTGCCTCCTGAATATCCCCTACTGGGGCTGTGCCCGCAGCCAAGGTACATGCCCTTGACCAGAATCAAACCCGGGACCCTTGAGTCTGCAGGCTGATGCTCTATCCACTGAGCCGTCCGCAGGCCAACACTCTATCCACTGAGCCAAACCGGTTAGTGCTGAGTCTTCTTTTCTTGAAAAATCTTTTTTAGAGCTTAAACAATAGGTGTTTCCACAGCAAGATGGGATGAATAAAGAACAGGATGTTTCTTAATGAAGAAGAAATCACCAGTCAGTACTTACTGTTAAATCTCAGGACCTCAAAAATTTGGGACTTTGAAAGTACAAATTGTTTTAATGTACCACTTATAAAAGGACACAGTAGGAGATCAAATAACAGCCGAACAATGTGGAAATTAGGAGCTCCAACTCCCACACAGGTGAAAATCCACCTACAGCTAGGTATTTGATTATTCAAATGAGCCATTCAGGGAAGTTGTGTTTGTTTGGAAGATTTTGTTTAATTTTTAATGTCAATTAAAAACAATATCTAAAAATAGTTTTATTGTGTAATGTGCTTTATTGAGAAGAACCAGGAAATATAAAAACAAAGAGAAAAAAGGCAACAACAGCAGCAGAAAACATCGGGAAACATTCTAAAATTTTTCTTTAATAGAATGAATATTTGCTTATGGAATTTTCCTGATTAGTAGGAAAGTGTAGTAAAACTGTCTCACACTTCCACCAACTGCATGGCTTTTGGAAATCTAGGGTCCTCAGCCCTCTGCTAACTCCAGAGATGTTTACACTCTCAGGGATCCACCTGTCTTCAGAATTCTGTCTTGAGGTGCTAACTCTGACTTGTACCATATTTATCATTCCACCATATTTATCATTCCTGGTGCAAACCTCTCCTAACTTTCCAACAAAAATAAAATTACACATACAAAGCATTTAGGAGTTTAACAGAATTTACACAAGAGTTTGGGAAGGAGGATTATTTGGAATAACACAATCAAATTTCAAAATGACAGGAAGACTTCAGTGATCTTAAATGAAATTTCTTCATCCCAGTAATGGTGAATTCTTTTGGCTTCACCTGACATTAGCTTCTCATTCGCTCACTGGCTTTTAAAATTATTTTTTCCTGTTTCATCTCCTTCACTCAAGCTTTCTTTTAAAAATTGCCCCCAACTCTTTTATATACTGTATTGTGGAATAGTTTTTAGTATCTTGTGGCCACATGAGTATTTCCTTGGCATTAATTCCTAGAGGTGATTAGGTGGATTAGTGGACAGGACTTTCCCAAGACTTTTAGTGAATATTGTCAATTTGGTTGTACAGATTTTACAATCTATCTGTAGTTGAGGAGAGTATGTGTTCTTGTCAGCACTCAACATTATAATTTCCTGTTCCCTATAGACTTTTCTAGGGAAGGTTTTAATGGCTAAATTGGTTCAGATAATTCAGAAGGAGGCCTCCTGCCAAAGGATATTAGTGTGTCTCAACCTCACTGATTTTTCCTAACAACAATTTTACATACGTCCAATCCAGTTCTGAGGCAGCAACTTTAAGAACTAGACTGAGCCTGCTGGTGAGGCTTAGTGGTTGAGTGTTGACTTGTGAACCAAGAGGTGACTGGTTCAGGTTGCTGTTAGGGCACATACCTGGGTTGAGGGCTCAATCCCCAATAGGGGGGTGTGTAGGAGGCAGCTGATTGATGTCTCTCTCTCTATCCTTTCCCCTCATCTCTCTCTAAAATAAATAAAAACATATTAAAAAAAGAATATTCTTTAAAAAAAAAAAAAGAACTCGAATGAATTTAATGGAGTGATTTTTCAAACCTAGGTAAGGTATTCGTATGGATTAGGGCTAATTACAAAGAACCATAAGTGCTGCTCCTTTCACCAGATAAATGCATTTTCTCTTAGCTTAGGCAAGCACATACTTATGCCTGAGCAATGAGAGTCCCTGCCCTGGGCCTTATGCTCTAGAGAGCCCTATCTGGCCTTCATCTGGCTGCATCCCGTCCTGTAATGCAAAACGACACTGTGGCCAAAGGAATATGCTAATCTAGAAACCGATTTCACCGCTTCATCTTTCTAGACTGTGCTCTGGGTAACTGGGACCCAGAATCCATACCCAAACTGTCTGTAGCCTTGTTTAAAAAAAAAAAATCTTTATTGATTAAGATTACATATGTATAACACCCCCCAACCCCCCCACTTATGCCCTCACCCCCCTGGTGTCTGTGTCCATTGGTTAGGCTTATATGCATGCATACAAGCCCGTTGGTTGATCTCTCACCTTCCCCCCACCCTCCCCTACCTTCCCCCTGAGGTTTGACAATCTGATCGATGCTTCTCTGTCTCTGGATCTGTTTTTGTTAATCAGTTTATGTTGATCATTATATTCCATACTAGAGGCCCACTGCATGAAATTCGTGCATGGGCTGTGTGTCCCTCAGCCCAGCCTGCACCTTCTTCAATCTGGGATCTCTTTCACAATCCAGTACTGCTGGCTTCCAACTGTTCACCTGCCTGCCTTCTGATTGCCCCTAACTGCTTTTGCTGGCCAGCCTGATCACCCTCTAACCACTCCCTTGCCAGCCTGATTGCCCCTAGCTGCCTTCCACTGCAGGCCTGGTCACCCCTAACTGCCCTCTTCTGTAGGTTTGATCGCCCCCAACTGCCCTCCCTTGCAGGCCTAGTCCCTCCCAACTGCCCTCCCTGCTGGCCATCTTGTGGTGGCCATCTTGTGTCCACATGGGGGCAACTATCTTTGACCACCTGGAGGCAGCCAACATGTGAGTTGGAATGATGGTTAATCTGCATATTACTCTTTTATTAGATAGGACATGAGTGAGATCATGTGATATTTATCTTTCTCTGACTGGCTTATTTCATTTAGCATAATGCTCTCCAGTTCCATCCATGCTGTTGCAAATGGTAAGAATTCCTTTTTTTTTTTTTTTTTTTTTTTTTTTTTTTAACAGAAGCATAGTATTCCATCTTGTAGATGTACTACAGTTTTTTAATCCATTCATCTGCTGATGGGCACTTAGGCTGTTTCCAAATCTAGTTATGTTGAATTGTGTTGCTATGAACATATGGGTGTATATATTTTTTCTGATTGGTGTTTCTAGTTTCTTGGGATATATTCCTAGAAATGGGATCACTGGATTAAATGGGAGTTCCATTTTTAGTTTTTTGTGGAAACTCCGTACTATCTTCCAGAGTGGCTGCACCAGTCTGCATTCCCACCAGCAGTGCACGAGGGTTCCTTTTTCTCCGAATCCTCTCCAGCAGCTGTCGTTTGTTGATTTGTTGATGATAGCCATTCTGACAGGTGTGAGATGGTTCCGCATTGTCATTTTGATTTGCATCTTTCAGATGATTAGTGACTTGAGCATGTTTTCATGTGCCTTTTGGCCTTCTTTATATCCACTTTCAAAAAGTATCTATTTAGGTAAGTTGCCCATTTTTGATTGGATTTTTTATCTTCCTTTTGTTAAGTTGTATGAGTTCCCTATAAATTTTGGAGCTTAAACCCTTATCAGATGTACCATTGGCAAATATGTTCTCCCATGCAGTGGGGTCTCTTGTTGTTTTGTTGATGGTTTCTTTTGCTGTGCAGAATCTTTTTAATTTGATGTAGTCCCATTTGCTTATTTTGTCCTTTGTTTCCCTTGCTCCAGGAGATGTGTCACAAACATATTGCTAAGGAGATGTCTGAAATTTTGTTGCCTATGGATTCTTCTAAGATTTTTATGGTTTCCCATCTTATGTTTAAGTACTTGATCCATTTTGAGTTTATTCTTGTGTATGGTGTAAGTTGTTGGTGTAGTTTCACTTTTTGCATGTATCTCTCCAATTTTCCCAACACCATTTATTGAAGAGACTGTCTGTACTCCATTATATGTTCTTGCCTCCTTTGTCAAATATTAATTGAGTGTAATGGTCAATTTCTGCACTTTCTGTTCTGTTCCATTGATCTATATGCCTATTCTTGTGCCAGTACCAGGCTGTTTTGATTACAATGGCTTTGAGTATAATTTGATATCTGTTGTTGTGATCCCTCCTACTTTGTTCTTCTTTCTCAAGATTGCTGCAGTTTTCAGGGTCTTTTTTGGTGCCCTATAAAGTTTTGGATTATTCGTTCTAGAGTTGTGAAATGTGCCATTGGTGTTTTTATAGGGATTTCATTGAATTTATAGGTTGTTTTGGGTAGTAGGGATATTTGGATGATATTAATTCTTCCAATCCATGAACACCGTACATTCTTCCATTTGTTTGTAACTTCCTCTGTTTCTTTTTTCAATGTCCTGTAGTTTTCTTAAACACAGGTCTTTTACCTCCTTGGTTAAGTTTATTCCTAGGTATCTTATCTTTTTTTGGTTGTTGCAATAGTAAATGGGATTTTTGTTTTTTATTTTTTAGTTTTTCTTCCTGACAGTTTATTATTGGTGTATAAAGATGCCATTAATTTCTGGATATTAATTTTGTATCCTGCTAATTTGCTGAATTCATTTATTAAATCTGATAGTTTAGGTAAGAAGCTTCTCATCATTGATCTGAGCAATGATTTTTTGGACATAACACCAAAAGCACAAGCAACAAAAGGAAAAATCAGCAAGTGGGCTTACGTCAAGCTAAAAGGCTCCAACATAACAAAAGAAACAGTCAACTAAATGAAAGGCAATCTACAGAATGGAAGAA